>NC_133787.1:2090857-2134979 GCF_003597395.2 Chelonoidis abingdonii | reverse complement strand
AGGCTTGACAAAGCCCTGGCTGGGATGATTTAGTTGGGGATTGGTCCTGCTTTGAGCAGGGGGTTGGACTAGATGACCTCCTGAGGTCCCTTTCAACCCTGATATTCTATGGTTCTATGATCTGTTGATTCTGTTCTTTAGGGGGAATGCTATTTTAGTGTGTTTCCTGCCTCAGGCTATGTTACTGTCCTTGACTTCTATTCCAGTTTCATTAATAAAAACTGGCATGACTTCTTTCAGAAGATTCTGCTGGTTGGTAAGCTCATAACCAGACGGCAGTTAAAGCTCAGTGCAGCCAGATTCCCAAGTATCTTGTTAACACACAGGAATCCTTGCATGGCATTTTGCAATGAGAGCTGCCCTTCATGATACTGGAAGCAAATAGAAAACAAACAGGGGTTTACTGGTACTGGCACAGCAAGCCTAAAGCATGAAATCTACCACTGAGAGAAACTCGAATGAAAAACGTTAACGGACAAGCTGGAAGAGCTTCACAAATATGCCACAAAATCCAATTCATACTTAGGAACATAGGGATTTCCACACGTGATCAGACCAGTAACCAGTCACTGATGGTCACCATCACTGTAAATGCAGATGATCCTGAATCCTTCAAATTATACCTTGAGGAAGTGAGTTCCAAAGGCTAACTGTAAATTGTGTCCAAAAGTCCTGTGTAATCTATTATCTAATAAAGTGAATGTACAGAAGCATTTTCTGTAGAGCAAACAATGAAAGCCTCTCTAAGCACTGCTCAGAAAGAGCCAGAGAAAAAGAAAGCAATTTTACAATGTATAAATAGCAGCAATAAAGATGGACTAAATCAGGGGTCGGCAACCTTTCAGCAGTGCTGTGCCGAGTCTTCATTAATTCATTCTCCTTTAGGGTTTCGCGTGCCAGCAATGCATTTTAACGTTTTTAGAAGATCTTTTTCTATAAGTCTATAATATATAACTAAACTATTATTGTATGTAAAGTAAATAAGGTTTTTAAATGTTTAAGAAGCTTCATTTAAAATTAAATTAAAATTCAGAGCCCCCCGGACCGGTGGCCAGAACCCAGGTAGCGTGAGTGCCACTGAAAATCAGCTCGCGTGCCGCTTTCGACACCCGTGCCATAGGTTGCCTACCCCTGGACTAAATCATTCCACCTCTCTATTTAAAATATTAGAGAGGCCACATTCGGAATACTCGATGCCTTTAACTTGATTTTCACAAAGCAGAGGAGAGTTATAATCACAAGTGCATTGTGTGCAGCTGTCAGTTCAGAGATCTGAAAACTAGAGATAAAACATTCTAAACTAACCGCTGGAGTGTCTTGTTACTTTTATACAATGAAAACTATTTACAAAAATAGTCAAATTAAAATGTAAGGGCATCTTTTGGGGATTTATTAACAACATCTTTGTGGTATTCAACAAAGATGTGTGTGGAATCTTCAAGACTGTTAATGCTACAGTATGTGTCAGGGTCCCTATTACACCAGCACTATCCAATGACTGAGCTCTCACTAGCTTTCAGAACAGATTCATTTTGGAACAGCAACAATTCCACACTGTCTCGTTCACACACAGTCTCTCCCTCCCTCCCATAACATACACCTCCCCAGCGGCAACTGTACAAGTTTATTCATTTTGCTGGGAGCTGCAGAAATATTTATGCAGCCGTTCTTTTCCACGTAAAAAGAAGAGTTAACTCTTTGTCTGCTGGCTGGTATTTGGCAAAGATGAACATCATTTGCAGCTACATCTACATCACCCTGAAGCAGTGCTGTTGCAATGGTATGCCTGTCCTCCAAAGGACAAATGTAGGGGAATGCAGCAGAGAAGTGGTCGAAGAGGGGAACTGAGGCAGAGTTTGTTGGAGAAGTGTATACAGGCAGGGTCAACCCAAGTAAAAATTGGGATTACACTGTAGATCATACACAATCTCACAAGGAAGCTCCTTCCCTTTTGTTTTGGGAATCCACGTGTCATGGCTCAGCCATATTTCCAATATTCCTCCACTACCAAAATGAATGTAGCCCTAAGCTCCTCACAGCATCTTTCTCCTCTCCTGGGTCACTCTCTAGCATTAGTTCCCTTTAGCCTCCCTTGTCGACACAGCATTTCCCGCAGCATCTAGTATTCCTGTCATCAAATTGCCCCAGGAGGCCCTAGGACTCCTTCCACAACCTCCTACTGCCTCCATAACAGCAGAGCTTCTTGTTAGCCATTACTCTCAGGCAGGCTTCATTTCATCCTCTGATTTGTCACAGTTTACAAACAGAGCTGGAGAAGGATTTGTTCCTTTCCACTCTCTCCTATACACTTTGCCATCCTCCTTGTACCTGAAGCTTTATCACTAACATGACTTTTCCTTACAGGACTAGATCTCTGATTACTTTTCATGCTTTCTTGTTCTTGTTCAGATGTCAAACAAAACCCTGGGGTGTGCAATAGTCTCTCCTGGAACACTTTCTAATTCAGCTCACTTTCTCCCTCCTTCTCACTATCTTTTCTTTTCCCATGGGATCCTTTCTGGCATACACCTCCCTCAAGCAAGCTTATTCTCTGCTGAAATTTCAAGTCCTCATTTTCTCTCTTTTCAGTCCTGATTTTCAGTCCCCCCTCCCCCCCACTCCTTTCAGGGAAATCTCAAAATGATCACAAAGTTATTTCAAGCAAAGGCAGGCACTGTGGAAAGAGCTGAGGTGCTGGCCATCATGAGCACTTTGAAGGTAAAACAGAGCCACCCCCCTCAGAAAAGGCATGGCACTCAGAAGCAGACAGGTTCCTCCCCAGGTGAGTGACAGCCAGGGGGCGTGAACAGGCCACATGGCTCAAGATGGCTCACAGCTCTGAAACAGGATTGTCAGTGGGGAGAGGAGACAAGGCCATTGGGAGGAAGATCTCCCCGAAGGAAATCACAGGGTATGGGAGAATCTCCTCCAGCAACTCTCACCAACCCAGCCTCTTCTATAACACAATACCTGGAACTCTCCCTTCCCCATGCAGGAGAGGCAGCCCTAGGGTGGCATGGACTTCTGTCACATCACAGACTGACAGACAGAGTCAGGATTGAGACAGGGCTGCTATGGGCAGGGCAAGGGAGCTCCTCTGCCTACTTCCCCACCCCCAGCAGCTCCACATCACCCAGTAGGGTCAGCTGACTTCAGAGTCATTCAGTGAGGTGCATCGCTGGCGCAGTGATTTGGCCTCGTACAAATCAGGAATAATTTAAAGGAGAGGGAGAGCCTATGTGAGCTGAGGCTGACTCATCCATCCCCAGTTGAGTAGTGATGTAGAGACAGAGGCTGGTAAACAGATTACATCAATGTGAAGAGATCATATTAATTACAGAGAGGGAATAAACGTGAAGGAAATCACCCTATTTTAAGACACAATCCAAGTGAACAATCCTGACATTAAGAAGCAGGAATGAGGACGCCAAGGCTGGGGCCCCACTGTGGCCATTCTTGAGTAAAATGGAAGACACCTGTCAACACGGAGCATTTGCAGACCAGGAGAAGATGAGCTGAGACACCCTAGGAGTCACCACACAGCAGCATGGTAACCTGCTGGCCCCAGAGAGTCTGGCGGGACCCCAAAAAGAATGTTGAAATCTAAAGAACAAGGTTAAAAAGGGTCTTGACCAGAGTCAGGATGCTCTTGGTAGGCAGGCAGGGAACATGTGGAGGGTGTAGTCAGAGTATGGCTGATCAGTCAGGCATGCTGCACACTAGCTGCGAGTAGCAGAGAAACCCTTATGGGAATGATGCAAAGAGGAAATGACTGTCAGAAATTGAACCTTCTGGCCACATGGGCTTGTGCTGTTGTTCCCTGGCCATGGCAGAACAGAGAAGGCCACAGCATGTGCAAGGCTGAAGACCAGCTCTGCACAACCTTAGAAACACAGCTCTCCAAAGGAAGGAAATCACCAAAAATGGTTCTTAATTGGGCTAACTACTTTGGAACAGACACCTCCATGAGCAGGGACACAAAGGAGGAGTGAGCCAAGGACCCTCCCAAGACTTCCATCTTCCCTGGGTTGAGACAAGGCCCCTCTGCGTGGTTCAAGCAGAGACTAAGCAGAATCCATGGAATGAGAAGTGTATGGGTGAGTGTTATCAGCAAGCAGGAAACTCGTCTTTCACTTCATCACACAACAAACCTAAGATGTCCTGCACTTCCTGTCAAGGCCCATGTCAACAAAGGGGACCAAAAAGGAGGACAAAATTAGCCTTGAAAAGGAAGAGGTGAGCTTTAAAAAGACATAAAAATGGGCACTTGGCACATCAAAGGACAAGGGTCTACATCAAGGAAGCAGGGAGCTTCTTACCACCACTCTATAAATGGCATTTTCTCACTGTGCAGGGAAGCTACAGCAAGGACAGGTCAAAACCAAACCCTAAGAACGGGCTCCCTTTAGATTTCAGGAGGAAAGGAGGTTCGGAGCCTATCCCCACACTGAACCTGCTCCTTTGGCTTGGGTTCTAGATCCAAATACCAGAAAGACACTGCTCTCCCAGTCCCGAGGCCTGTTCCAGCCCTGGTGTCAGAGGAACAGACCCCAGTGCAGACAATGAGCTCGCACCTCCTTCCACCAGAGTGACATTTGGATTCTGGTTCAGAATAATTCATGAAATTTTGGCACCATCAAACGCAAACCTTGCCCTAACTCAGCCTTGGTCCCTTAACCCAAAATCAACCTAATTTGGATCCTAATCCAAATACTACCCCTCCCCCTTAGGCAACACAGTCACAAAGCAGGTCATACAAATGAGAAAGATTAAACCTAGTCAGTCTGAAAGCTTGATGTTAAGGCTCACACCTCCACATGAAGCCTTTCAATGTCAACTGGCATTTATGTCTTCCAGTGCAGTAGTTAAACATCTAAGTACCCAGGACAGGACAGCAAGATCCATTTGCATCAACAAATCAGAGTTTTAAGACGCAGAAAAATATGTGTGCTGCACATTGAAGCATCAGGCACTTAAGTGCACAAATTTAGCTGGTAGGTTACAGTCACTTTGTAACTATAACTATCAGAAGCATCTTATTGTATGCCGTGCTCCAACACTGAGCTGATAACACAGAGATCAGTGCAACACACAACCTACAGAAATTAGATAACACCATAGACTGATAAAGATCCAAGTGATGGCTCTTACCTTGTCATTGTTCCTCAAAATCAGCGGGACTTCATAGATCTCACAAGGGGCATAGTTCTGAAATACCACCTCTGATGGGAAGGGCTGAAACAAGCTCTGCTCCAGGTCAACCGAAGAGAACTAAAGATGTAAAGAGACGCTCAGTAAGTAGACACAGAAATGCTGGGAGGAATGGGGTCATGAATGCAAATTCTGCATTGCTCTTTAGCAAGATGCAAGCTAGACCATCTCTACAAGCAATTATATAAGGTTTGCGGTGAACACTCCCCAAAAGAGCTGTGGAGCAACTGAGATCAATGCATTTACATGAGGACCCCAATGAAGATACTCTAGAGATGACTGTTGCCCATTGACTTAATAGCATGCATTCACCCTGATATAAAGACATCATGGTCCAGACCCTCAGATATTTAAATGCCTAACTTGCATAGGAGTAAGGCATGGGAATGAGGCACTTAAATGCCTTTGGGAAACTGGGAGGATCCTATGGGAGTAGGTACTTAATGCCTTTGAGGATCTAACCCAAGAGACTAGAGTTTTACTGTCAGTAAGGAAGGCGACTGAGAGAAGCAATGCAGCAGCTGTTCAGAGTTCAACAAAAGATGACAGAGGACAAGACTATATGATTTCACATTACCTTGGTGTCACTGGAGGATTTGAATGAGGACAGAACTTTGGTTACATAATCTTTTCTGGTGAGTTTTAAACCAGAGCGAGGAGTACTCAACTTTGTCCTTTCAAGCCTGTGTTATTTCACGCTGTTCTTTGAGCATGCCCAGGAACGTGCACGGACACACAGAGCAGGGGGTTGTGGGGCAAAGCAGGACATATTAGGAGGAGATTCTTAGATTAGCCCTGAATATTTTAATCTGACTGTGCTGTTCTTGCACCGATAGGCAGGTACCATCTCCATATTCTAATAAGAATGCATCCTGCGCCAAGACCCTCAAGGGACATCTGAGTCTCAACCAGTAGTTTTAAACCTTTTTCCATTGGTGGACTCCTAAAAAATGTCAAATGGAGGTGCAGACCTCTGTGGAAATCTTAGACATGGTCTGTGGACCCAAAGACTACAGGTTGAAAACCACTGGTCTAGACACAGAAGGCTTGCGTGATGAAATCCTGGCCCCATTGAAGTCAATGGGAGTTTTGCCATTGACTGTAGTGGGGCCAGGTTTTCATCCACAGGTGGGGGAGGATTGTCAATGTGTGCTGTCAATTATTTCTGGTCCCTGGAGTTTGGATTTGTTCCAAGTTTCCTGTGCTATTTAGGATAGTTCTCAACCAATTTGTTTCAGGTTTCAGCTGGGGATTTTCTGCTCAGTAGAATACTTCAATAATGTATCCTCTTGGAATAGGTATTACATAGTGAGCAAGAAACCAAGTTTAAATGTTTATCCTGCTGAGCATGCATCCAAGCTGTCAGAGGGGCATTCCCCTATGCAACCTCCATGGTATCATGACCCTGAATGTCTCCAATCTGGGTTCACCTCCCTATTTTACCCAGCAGCTTGGTACTAAACAACCTACAGAGAGAGCATGAAACCTGAACCTATATCAGGAAGGCCTCCCCTAGGCCCTGATTGGAGAAACAATGGGACATATGATTGATCAGAGCTTCCTACTGAAACCCAAAGGGAGGCACAGGAAGTTATCTGCACAACTGGGCTTTACCTGAGTGCTGCCTGGAATGCTCGCCAAGCCCTATGTACTGTGACCTGCCTAATTCCCAGTATCCTCCCCTTGGCCTGAGGCCTGGTGACACAAATAGTGTCTGGCCCTATCCAACTTAGTTCATCTGGTTCCCCATAACCTGAACACAATTCTTCATGTCAAGGGCTGAGAACCAGGCCCAAGTAGGGGGAAGAGGAAGGGGATAATAGAAGCCACCATCACCATTCATAATTTGGACTTTCGAATAAAGCTATTTAGTACGCACAGGTCTAGAATGGGGCAGCACCTCCATCCTTCTTGGAGATGAGGAAGTAAGGGAAGTAGAAGCCTTTGGTCTCTATGGCGCCCACTGCAAGAAGAGCTTCAGCCTCTTGTTGGAAAAGGCACTGATGGGTAGCGTCCCCTGGAGGTGTCTGGGTGGGGGTGGGGTGAGGGAAATTATAGAAATTTTATGGAGTGTCCATGGTGGATTATTTCCAGGACCCCATGGTCCATGGTGACCTTGTTGCAATTGTGGGCGAATAGGGCAAGACGGCCCCCAAAGACGACATGTGGGGCCACAGATGGCAAGGGGGAGGGTTCACAGCTCTCAAGTGAAACATCAGAAGCGTGCCTTGAGTTGCCGGTGGGTGAGGGTCGAGGAAATGGCTGTGGCTGAGGTCATGGGTTGCTGATGCTGGGACTGGTGGTGCTGGCGTGGGGGTTCCTGGTGCTGTTGCTAGAACAATGGGTAGGGTTCATATGGGCACGGGTGGAATTCTTGGAGCTGCTGTTTGTGCTGCGGGGCTGGAGTATAGATCCCCAGGGAGCACAGCGTAGCCCCCAAGTCCTTTAATGAGTGATGGTGCTCGTCAGTCTTACCATAGAACAACTTGTCCTCGTAAAAGGGGAGGTCCTCTGTGGTCATTTGTACCTCTCCAGGGAAACCAGAGGACTGTACCCAGGACTCGTGGTGCATGAGGATGCCTTTGGCAAGCGTGCGCGAAGATGTGTCAGCTGCATTGACCATCTTTTGGAGGCTGACTTCATCTACAAAGGTGCCCTTCATCCACCAGCGCCTGCAATTGGGGTAGATTGTCCTTGAACTCTGCAAGCGTAGCTGTTAAAATCGTATTTCACCAGCAGAGCCTGATAGTTGGCAATATGAAACTATAACACCGCAGACAAGTAGTGGAGGCAGTTGGGAGCAAGAGTCAGAGCTGTGCCTGGATATCAGAGAAAATGTCACCTCTGGTTCAGAAAAGCCAGTCGGAGTCTAAAGATGCCTTCGGCAGCGGGGAGCCAGCAGTGCGGATGGACCATGGTGTAGTGTGGGCATGGCCCTCTCCAGCTGGAGCAGGACCAGCTTGTCTCCACAGTGTTGGGCTGGAAAGCAGTGGCGAAGATGGGTATGGGAAGCTCCAGTTCCTCCATGGAGAGAAAGGGCTCCAGACCACCAGGGGTCCGAGGAGTGTCTCTGAAGGCTGCTGAAGACTGTGGTGGGGTCCATGGAGTCAGCTGCACTGAAGGTCTCGGAAATAGCAGTGGGATAGGCTGTGCAAATGCAGGAGAAGGCACAGAGCCAGTGGGTACTGGGGCCATTGACAGGGCCGCTGGATCTTTTTTCTTCTTACTCTCATCCTCAAGATGGGAAAGCCGGGGTGTAAGTGCAACAGTGTCAGTGCGCAACATGTCACCTGACCTGGCACGGGTCAGGGAGGAAACGCTGCCCGTGATGGGGACTTGCAGCTATGCCGATGAGAGCGTTTTCTGCTCTTGTGCCTCGGCCTGTCCAGAACTCCCAGGTCCGAAGCATGGGAAGTGCTGGGAGGCGCACTCACTACCGGTGACGGACACTGCACCGCCAGTTCCAGTGGTAGAGAGCATGAGGAAATGCATGATGCACATGCAGGTCAACAGTCACTGCTATGAAAACCTTCCAGCTCTGGCGCATGGCACACATGTGCACCCATGACTGGAATACATATAGAGACCATCACTCAAAGAAGAAGAAATGAAAATCCAGACAAACTCCATTCATTTCAACTGAGATTCTCTGCATTCATACTGGTGGAAACAAGATCAGAATCTGGCCCTTTGACCGCAAAAGACATGGAGCCTGAGACCCCTCTGACTTACACCAGTATAAACTAGGAGTAGCTCCACTGAAATCAGTGGTTTGAGAGGACAGTCAGGCCCAGTGTGTGCAGGATTTAAACAAGTTGAATCCCATGTACTGCATCACAGTAAACATCACATAAAATTGAAAGAAAAAGGGAGCTAGAAGGAAGGGCAGGAAAGTGCTACCTTTTGATGGGAGGTTTCACTCATGTCTAAAAGCTCAATAATCCGAGGTGGCCGCATCTCATGAGTACTAGCCAGCTTCTGCTCCGTAGTAAGAGACATCTCCTTTAGGAAGGCAGATGGAGTCAGCTGCAATTCAAAACAACAGGAGCCAGAACTATATAAATGGCTTTTCTTGTTACAGTGCCGCTGATAAATAATTTATGTTCTCAGCTGTTAGGGCAGTCCTGGAACTCCACTAAGTTCCCTGCTGAATTATTTAAAACTGGTAAATTAATTATACTGAGCGGAATATACATGCACTACCCAAGAGATTCCGTCCTATTTGTCTCTCTGTCAGCCATGATTTGAAATGACATCTGGCTGAGGAATTTGATTTCCTGGGGGTGCGGGAGTGTTCCTTTAACTTTCCTGGCTCAGGCACGTGACTTGAAAGGAAAAAAGTCCGTAAAATCCCATGGCTACAATTTTACACATGCTCACACAAAGACCCACGTAGGGACAACTTCTCTGAGTGAATTGTCAGGGCAAAGCATCAAAGAAATGGAGTGACAAGGTTCAAGGAAAGAGGAATGGCCCAAGTTTAGATCATCTAATTTTAATCAGCAGTTGTCTGATCTGGCTTTGTCCTTACAGCCTTCCTGATGGAGCTCTGAAGAGCTGTTTCCATGGTATGAGCTAGCATTGGGCTGAATCCTGCTCACCTTGTCTCAAACAGCAAACCCAATTCACTAAACATGTGGGTAAAAGGGGCAGGGTTTGACCCCTGACCCTACAAGCCCTTTATAACATGATTAGTCCTCACTTCACGTGACATGAAGTCAGTGGCCCAGTGGATCCCTGCACTGGAACTGAGGTTGGCACAGGGTTCATGAGAGGGCAAGCATGATGTCATTTCTGTGTTCCTCTATTCTGGACTTGGTTCAACCCCAGGCACAGATTACAGCAGCCTGAAAACTACCCAAACTTATGCCCAGCTGCCAAAGGCACATAAGGGCTACTACATCAGCCAGGAATGGCTGGAGTGCAGTGGCACTCGGGCCAGGCTCCCTTCTCTCCCAGATCATTCTTGACATTCCCCAAGAACTAGTGCAGGGGTAGGTGTAGGCCATTATCATGTCTTGGTGCCAACTGGAGAAGCCCCTACACCAGGCAAATTCCCCAGGGCTACTGGATCTTACAGCAGGGCAGGATGAGTTGAGCCTAACAGGAATAGTCTCATAAGCTATGGCTTGCATAGCAAGTTCCTGCTACACCAATCACTCCACTAGTTAAGGACATGCTTCCGGTTTAAACTCTGAGGAGATGCTTGTTTTGCTGGGGTTCTCCTTTACTGCAAGGTCTGTGGTGAGGGATGATGAGACTCCTCCCACACCTTTCCTCTTACCCACCCCTTCCTCATCCATTGATCCTGGATCCCATAGAAGGGGCTTCTTGAAGTCAGAAGACAAAACAAAAGGGGGAGTTACCTTCTCCACCTCTATGTGGGAAAGGTGGGGGGCGGGAACTGGCATTATGAGGTCCCTCTCCACCACTGATGTTGATCAGATATTCTAGCCATGTGTTAGGTACTTACAGTAACCACCATTTCTTCCTCTCTGACAAGCTTTGGATTACGGGGGGCCACAACTTTGCTCTGGAATCCTTCAGGCATCTTGGAGGGCCCCAAGGAGTGAAGAGCCTTGCCGGACGGCATCCTCACATAATTTCTTAGCTCATCTGGAATAAGCAAAAGTGTGATTTTTAAAAGCCAAAAAAATTCTTGGAATTAAAAGTCCTCAGCAACAACAGGTACTGGGCCCAATTTTCACCTCCTGGATGGGACAGAGTGTAGACTCCACTGACTGGGCATTTTACAGTCACTTTGCTCAAGAGCAAATGATGATACAAGGTGCAACGCTGCAGAAACTGAAACCTGAGATACCCTGAGAGACCCATGGGAGAGTTCTAGTTTACAGGGCTTTACTTTTTAAACTTCTACTACTAGATTCTCCTCTCACACTGGAACAAGCCAGAATAACACCTCTCAAGTCAATGGAGTTACACCAGCATAAAACATATGTTAGAGGTGAGCCATGCACACAGCCTCCTTGATCTCACTCCCTTCTCCACCATAAATGCCGTCTGCCCTGTCACTAACATGGGTTAGTGTTTGTGTATCTTTAAGGGAATCAGAATGAGGGGCTTGTGGGAGCGGAGTATTTCCATAGTCACTGGTGTATTTTCTTTGGGAGTTTTGATCGAGTAAGGACTGCAGCACTGGGGTGGGACTGAGCGTAATCCCAAGCTGTGAGCACCAATTAAGACACTAAAGGGTGACAGCAGCCTCCACTGTGAACCTCATTCTTCGCAGCGAGTGGATCTAGAGAGCCAGGGATTCATTGACCAAACCCTCATCCTGTCCCAGGAAACCCCTTCAATACTATCTCAGATCCAGCCTCTGTGGAGGAGAGCATGCGAGAGATACAAACACACTGACACTATGGCCAAACTTTGCACCACACAGGCCCAGCGGTTTTGCTCTTTGAGTCCGACATGAAGAGCAGGGACAGAAGATTTTGGCCCTAGCAATCCAGGGCTGATGGGGTACGATGGCAGCAGCTCTTCTGGATGGATATTTCTCTCCTGAATAATCACCCACTTTACAAAGCATGGACTGAGAGCAGTGAAACTAGAGGGAATATGCTCAGAGCCAAACTGCCCAATGGTATCAGTGAGATCCTAAGGAGAAGGGGAGAATAAGGAAAAGCTATTTGAGTTCACCTAAATAATACATTTTTAAAAAAATACAGTGGGAGCTGGCATGCACCCAGCTCTGCCATGTCTGGAAGGAAACCCTCACATCATTTCCTTGACACATTAATGCTGTTTAAAACACTCATGTCGCTCTCACCTGGCTGCTGAGGAGGTGGGGCCTATAACAAATATTCTATTTTTTATCATTTCAGGAAGTTGTTAGTGTTTTTAACTGAGAGGAGGGTGAAGGGTTAGCATATTTAAAAAAACATATTTAAAAAAGGGAAGAAAGAGAACCTGGGGAACTACAGATCGGTCAGTCTCACTTCAGTCCTTGGCAAAATCATGGAGCAGGTACTCAAGGAATCCACTGTGAAGCACTTGGAGGAGAGGAAGGTGATCAGGAACAGTTGACATGGATTCACCAAGGGCAAGTCATGCCTGACCAACCTGATTGCTTTCTATGATGTCATAACTGGCTCTGTGGCTATGGGGAAAACGATGGATATGCTATCGGTGGAGGGAGGGATAGCTCAGTGGTTTGAGCACTGGCCTGTTAAACGCACGGTTATGAATTCAATCCTTGAGGGGGCCATTTAGGGAGGTGGGGCAAAAATCTGTCTGGGGATTGGTCCTGCTTTGTGTTGACTAGATGACCTCCTGAGGTCCCTTCCAACTCTGATAATCTCTGATCTACCTTGACTTTAGCAAAGCTTTTGATACAGTGTCACACAATATTCTTGCCAGCAAGTTAAAAAAGTATGGATTAGATGAATGGACTATAAGGTGGGTAGAAAGCTGGCTAGATTGTCAGGCTCAATGGGTAGTAATCAACAGCTTGATCTCTAGTTGGCAGCTGGTATCAAGCAGAGTGCCCCAGGGATCGGTCCTAGGGCCGGTTTTGTTCAACATCTTTATAAATAATCTGGATGATGGGATTAATTGCACCCTCAGGAAATTTGCAGATGACACTAAGGGGAGAGAGGTAGATAGGCTGGAGCGTGACCCAGACAAATTGGAAGATTCGGCCAAAAGAAATCTGATGAGGTTCAACAAGGACAAGTGCAGAGTTCTGCACTTAGGAAGGAAGAATCCCATGCACTGCTACAGACTAGGGACCGACTGGCTAGGCAGCAATTCTGCAGAAAAGGACCTGGGGATTACAGTAGACGAGAAGCTGATTATGAGTCAGCAGTGTGCCCTTGTTGCCAAGAAGGCCAATGGCATATTGGGCTGTATTAGTAGGAGCATTGCCAGCAGATTGAGGGAAGTGATTATTCCCCTCTATTCGACACTGGTGAGGCCACACCTGGAGTACTGAGTCCAGTTTTGGTCCCTCCACTACAGAAGGGATTTGGACAAGTTGGAGAGAGTCCAGCGGAGGGCAATGAAAATGATTAGGGGGCTGAGGCACATGACTTATGAGGAGAGGCTGAGGAAACTGGACTTACTGAGTCTGCAGAAGAGAAGAATGAGGGGGGATTTGATAGCAGCCTTCAACTACCTGAAGGAGGGTTCCAAAGAGGATGGAGCTCAGCTGTTCTCAATGGTGGCAGATGACAGAACAAGAAGCAATGGTCTCAGATTGCAGTGGGAGAGGTCTAGGTTGGATATTAGGAAACACTCTTTCACTAGGAGGGTGGTGAAGTACTGGAATGGGTTATCTAAGGTCTGGTGTTGTTTAACATCTGTATTAATGACCAGGATGTAGGAATAAAAAGCATACTGATCAAATGTGCAGATGACACAAAGTGCTGCCAACACTTTGGAGGCTAAAGCTAAAATTCAGAGGGATCTTGATATATTGGAGAACTGGGCTAAAGACAACAAAATGAAATTCAACAAAGACAAACGTAAGGTGCTACACTGAGGGAAGAAAAACCAAATGCACGAATACAGAATGGGGGATAACTGGCTTGGCAGCAGCACTGCTGAGAAAGATCTGGGAGTTGTGGTGGATCACAACCTCAGCATGAGTCAGCAATGTGATGCTGTGGCAAAAAAAGCAATTGCAATTTTGGTTGCATTAACAGAGGCATAGCATGGGAGTGATAGTACTGCTCTACTTGGTGCTGGTTAGGCCTCAGCTGGAGTAGTGTGTCCAGTTTTGGTCACCAATGCATAGAAAGGATGCGGAGAAACTGGAAAGGATCCAGAGGTGAGCGACAAAGATGCTCGAATGGCTGGAATGTAAATCATATGAGCAAAGGCTGAAGGAACAGGGCAAGTATAGTTTGGAAAAGAGGAGATGGGCGGGGGGTGGGACATGACAATGGTCTTCAAACACTTGAAAGGCTCCCGTAAAAAAGATGGAGAAAAGTTGTTCTCTCTTGCCACAGAGAGCAGGACAAAAGGTGATGAGTTCAATCTACAGCACAGCAGTTTTAGATTAAATCTCAGGAAGAACTTTGTATCCGTAAGAGCAGTAGGCCAATAGAACAGACACCTAGGCAGGTTGTGGGAGCTCCTTCACTGGAGGTTTTCAAAGAAGGCTGGAGCCATCTATCTTGGATGGTTTAGACACAACAAATCCTGCATCTTGGCAGGGGGGTAGACTAGAATACCCTTGGGTCCCGTCTAACCCTGTGGTTCTAAGTGCACTACCCTGTCCTGCACTCACTGCTTCTAGTGGGGGAAATCCAGCTGTGAATTGCCTGGCTAATGTGCATGTAAAATCTCAGCCACACCATTGCATTTACATGGGGATTCCCATTCAATATCAGGAAGTTTCCCAGGGACTTGTCTGTTCAGCCAAGTTAACATTAACACATACATTGTTTTGGGGGAAGGGTAAAATGTCACTTGGGGTCTGTCTGTCTAAAGTACAAAGAAAAACCTGTGGCACCAAGTCTCAGAGCCCAGCTCAATTGACTCAGACCCATGGGGCTCAGGCTGCAGGGCTGAAAACAAAAGTGTAGATGCTCAGGCTGGGGCTGGATCCTGGGCTCTAAGACCCTCCCCCTTGAGGGGTTTCAGAGCCTGGATTCCAGCATGAGCCCAAGTCAGTTGACCCAGGCTCTGGCTAAGGATGACAGGTGTCTGGTTTTCGACAGGAACACCCAGTTGAAAAGGGACCCCGGCGGCTCCGGTTAGCATAACTGCTAAAAGTCCGGTTGGCCGCAGTGGGGCAGGCAGGCAGGCTCTGTGACCGGCTCTGTGCAGCAACCAGGAACTTCAGCCAATGAGCAAATGAGCGGGGAGAGCAAGAAAAGGAGGGAGGGGGGAATGAAGTGAGTAGGGGCAGGACCTCAGAGAAGGGGTGGGACAAGGGTGGGGCCTCGAGGCAGGGGCGAGGCAAAGGTGTTTGGTTTTCTGCAATTAGAAAGTTGGCAATCCTAGCTCTGAAGTCAATTGGTGTGAGTTGCAAGTATATTACACAGAAGACATGCTAGAAAAGAGAACTGCAAAGAGGACAATACAATTTCAAAAAGCCTCAGGGGCTGGATCCTATAAGGTATTGAGGACCATCAACTTCCCTTGACCACAGCTGGACTTAAAGGCACTCAGCATCTAGCAGGATCTGTCCCATATACAGTTGGCTTTAAAAAGAATAGCATCATTCCAACAGCAACCTATGGAATAACAATTACCCCTCTCTGCCAAAGAATACAGCAATGCGAACTGGTCTGCACGGACAACGGATATCAGCATAGCTACATTTCTCAGAGACGTAGGTAAGCCAACCTAACCCAGGTGTAGACAGTGCTAGGTCAATGGAAGAATTCTTCTGTCAATTTAGCTACCACCTCTTGGGGAAGTGGATCACCTACACCAACAGGAGATCCTATCCCCACACTGTAGTAACTGTCTACACCAGGAATTCTCAAACTGGGGATCAGGACTTCTCAGCAGGTCATGAGCTTATTACATGGGGGGTCACAAGCTATCACCCTCCACCCCAAACCCCGTTTTGCCTCCAGCATTTATAATGGTGTTAAATATATTAAAAAGTGTTTTTAATTTATAAGGGTGTCACACTCAGAGGCTACGTGAAAGGGGTCACGAGTACAAAAGTTTGAGAACCACTGGTCTACATAGAAGCGCAACAGCAGCGCAGGGGCAGCTGTGCCTTTGTAGCATGTTAAGTCTACGCAAAGCCTTAATGAAGAGGAGCTCTGCCCCCCTTGGGAATGTACCAGAATATGCCACGTTACAACACCATAAATGTATAAGCTGCAGTGTGTCAGAGGAAATCTGAGATGTTTAGAAAAGGTAAAAGAACAGGTTATGTAAAGATTATTTTAATTGAAGAGATTAAATAAATACAGTCACATCATTCCTGATGGCAAAGTACCACTCACAGCAATCCTCAAGGGAAAATCCACAAGGAGATGCTGTATCCCAGTCCTGTGAACAATGACATGTGCCACTCCAGATCTACTTCAAGGGTCGTCATTTGAGTTCATTCTAGTCAAGAACTAGACCCCTTTCCCACTTAGCCCATCTAAACTTCACTGATCTGTATCAATTGTCATTAAACATACAGAAGCAGAATATCAAATAAAAAGATTTTCAGCTCTATTATTCAAACACACTGTGATTTACAGCAGAGTCCAGCAGTCAGGGACTAGGACTGCCAGTCAGAAGGTCTGAATTAGGAACATAGGCCTGGGCCATTGATCCGGTCCCCTGCTATTGCAGGCAATCCTGTCATATAATCCCATTCATTAACTCCTAGTCTCAGCTCTGCCACTGATTTGCAACAGTAAGTTGGGCAAGTCATCTACCCTTTCTGTGCCTCAGTTCCCCATCTGCAGAATAACAATAATGATGGGCTAGCCACTTACGTGACCTAGGGATGAAACGTGCTGAGTGGGATGGTCATGTGGCAGGCGCTCAGATCAGCAGTGTGGCCGGATAGCTGACTATCAAGCAAAATAACACTGAAGTTGAAAGAAATTTGTCTACTTAAAAGTTTTAACGTTAGATGCACCTAAGAGTAAGACTTAGGAATGCGGTTTTAGGAGCTAGTGTGATTGTCTGGTTATTCTGCTCCTTCATGCCATATGTTAGTAAACTGCATAAGCACTTAGGGAGGCGATACATTTACCTTCCTCTCCAGCACCCCCCTACTCACCTTTTTAAGCTGGGAGGGGAGAGAATAAACATTACATAGCAGTCTAAAGCAGGGCGACTTCCAGACTGAGACTTGGGAGTGGCAAGTGGCTCTTTAATGTGTCTCCTGCAGCTCTTTGCAGCACAATATTAAAACACTGTGATTTGATTATTAACCAGTCTAAGTTATTAGCCAATCAGGATGTTTTACTATGTTATTAACCAACTGTAGAATACTTGGCCAGTCTTTTTGCTGTGACAATTATGTATATAATAAAAACAGTCAATGAAACAATGAATTCACAAAACTGTGGCTCTTTTGGGTAACGCTGATTGCTAATTTGGCTCCTGAACCACTGAGGTCTGAGTATCACTGGTCTAAAGCAAGGACTGTAAAGAGGCTGGATAAAGTCCCACGGCCCCAGTCCTGCGAGATGCCGATAGCCCTCAGTTCCTAGCTTTTCACTGGATCAGGTTCTCACTTTGCATGTCTGAACCCTGTCCCCCCACCAGTCACTGTTTGTTGACATGAAGCTGAGAGCTGCTTTCAGAAGGCTCCCAGGATCCAGGGCCGGTTCTACTATTTAGGCAGCCTAGGCAATCACCTAGGCGCCAGGATTATTGAGGGGGCGGCATTTTGCCGGGGGTGGCAGGTGGCTCCAGTGGAGCTGCCACAGTCATGCCTGCGGAGGGTCGGCTGCTCCTGCGGCTCCAGTGGACCTCCCGCAGGCATGCCTGCGGCAGCTCCACTGGAGCCACGGAGCAATGGACCCTCCGCAGGAATGCCTGCGGCAGCTCCACCGGAGCCGCGGGATCAGCGCGGGGGGCAGCGAAATGGCTGTGCGTCTAGGGCGCGAGAAACCCTGACGCCGGTCCTGCCAGGATCCGGCCCTTGAGATGTAAGACCACTTGCTAATAAATGGTCAAACTACGGCACTGCACAAAGAAGTAAGGGGGTGCAAGGCATCCTCTGACACTCCATACAGGAGGTAGCAGCATGTGGAGGGACATAGCCTGTGCAGAGCTGGTACATTAGTCCTCTACACACATTGGTGGGGTGGGGTGGGGTGGGGTAAGGAGGGGAACAAGAGAGGAGACATGGTTCCAACCCCCAGCCCGTGTACCTGCAGCAGTGCTCCATGGGGTCTGGCATAGGTTACTTCCCCCTTGGACAAAGGGAAAACCCAGGACTCTGGAAACCCAGTCTTCCTTCTGGTCTGCTCCATGGGCAATACAACAAGGGCAAAGCCACCATTTAGTCTTAGTTAAGAATACACGGCCCAACCCACTGAGATACTGAGCATGTTTTGATTTCAGTGGGATCTGCAAATATAGTGCACAGGCAGCACCTTGCTGGGTTGCGTGCATATTTTAATCAAGAATAAAGAAACTGGCCTAGTCCACTGTTCAATTCAGCTCTGCAGCGTCAAGCACAATATAAGAACTCTGATAGACAGAAAGGCCAATCTAACAGTCAAAAAATGGATGACGACATTTTTAGGGCATCCCCACACATTGACTGTATGAGGATACTTGGGTACAGCAGCTCAAGGATTTATAAACCATAACACTATGCCTTACAGGCTCATAGTCATTCTAGAAGGGGCCTAATGGCCCAGGCTGAAAATACAAACATAAAAGAATCACCCCTGACATCTCTATAGTGAGAGTTTATAATGGTATTTCAATGATACCTGGATTATTTGTTCCAATCTTTAACTGTAACCTGCTCCACTTTTTCCTGTAATTCCCAAGTTTATATTTCTTGTACTTTGCCAACCCCCAGCTCCAGACACTTCTCCTGCCATAGAATGGGGACACCCAACTTCCCATGGCCATGGAGCTCCTCCCTCTTGTGGCCTGTTGTATGTCATCCCCCTCTGCTTGGGGAGGAAGAAGGCATTTCACACTGGTCACCAGGTAGGGCTCGTCTACAGCCTGCTCTTAAAGGCCCCATCTACTCCAACAGCTACCACCAAGTCACAAGATCCAGCTACAACAGTTCAAAGCTACAGTCCAATTCCATAACTGGTAAAAACCCTGGAGTGTCCAAGATTTTACCCGTAATACTGACCCACAGTTCAGTCCTGCCTGTGACACAACTGTTCACCATGTGGTAACCGAATTGCCTGGCTCAATTATGGCTGGAGAGCAGACAGTGCCTTATTCTCCTTTTGCTTCGTCATTCAATACCTTGGGAAGAGCAACTCAATCTCCTTCTCCTGCCTTCATAAAGGCTGGATTTACTTTTTGGGAGGCACTGCTGCCTGAGTGAACTCAAATTTCTGAACTACTGCCTGCTAGATGGCCCAGAGCTAGGTGCCTTTCACCTGTACAGCTGGCTCTACTCCATCTCTGGTCAGCTGTGACTGAAAGCCGTTACCTTCCAATGACCATCAGTGACCTGACTCAGAACATGGAACACAGCAGGTGGAATTTTAAAAGAGGCACTGACAACACCAACCGCTGCAGGGCACCTTCTCTTCCCTCTGCAGGGAACTTCTTGTGTGTAACTGACATGCACCTAGTGTGCTGCTCCATCCCCGTCTAGTGGTGGCTGGGCTACATATAGAGGTTGATGAGCCTGCTACAGTCTTAGCTAACAGCTGAGTCTTTTAGTTCAGTCAGTAGAGGCTGATGCTTTAAGACTCACAGGTCAGTTTCAGTCCTGCTGCTGCTGACTCAGCCAAGATGCAGCATTATGGTTGCAGATCCACTGCAACGCAGGGCTCCAGAGATACCCATAACAGCAGATTAACTCTGAAAAAAGACATCTTCAGCTTCCCTTGTTCCTTGTCTATTGATGCCCTTAAGGACTGTTTCTGGTCACCTCCCCTGATATCTACTACAACCTCTCTGAATGACCCTCAGAGGTACTTTTCTGGACCAGGCTCTCTCTGTGCTGAATAGAGGGGAATAATCACTTCCCTCGATCTGCTGGCAATGCTCCTACTAATGCACTGCTAACTACTACTAACTAAACTAACTAACTAACTACTAAAATACTGCTGACTCATTGCCAGATTCATAGGGGTGTTATGAGAGGTGCTCAGATATTGCACAGCTGGCGGCCCGACAAGCACCTAAAATAGACAGCTGAACTGCACGGAGTGTAAATCTGCCTGTTTGACCTACTGCCTTCCTTTTGGTTTGCTGAGACTCCTGTAAAAGACAAGTGTTCCCATTGCACAATCCCTCCACTCTGCTCACCTACTCTGTTCTTCTGAGCAGCTTGTATGTTTCAGGACCCTAGTGGATCCCAAGAACAGAACAAATGGCAAAGATATACACAGGACAACTGCAAACAAGCCCACCCACCTGGCTTTACTTTTACTGTGGTGGGTTACCCAGCAAAGGAACAAGGATTTTCTTATGTTTACCATCTTCATGTAAGAGCACTGATTTGTTTTCAAGTAGCTGTATGCTTTGGGAGTTTTTTAATTTGAGGATGGGGGGCATGGATCAGCGTTCACATTGCACTCCCCGTCAGTGCCTGGTCCTAGCCAGGGAGCTAATGATCCAACCAGTGGACCAAATTCTGTTTTGAATCCTGGTCACATGCCCCCTGAGGCACGCTGCGCATATGCTAAGAAAAATAATTTGAGGATAGGGCAAGTGTTGGGTCTTTAACTTTCATAGTAGCTGTTATAGTCTTTAAGTGAGTTGTTGCACTAATTAATGTTTTAGGGTTTTTTTTTTTAATTTAAATTCCCTGTTAGATCCATCTATCACTGAACAAACATGACACGCAGAGTTATGTGGAATTAATTCTTCCTTGGGTGAGCTGGTGCCTTGGCCTCTGCTGCTATGCTTTATGTCACCAAGATCCCTTGACAGAATTATTTCCTTGTAAATCACAGTAGCACATCTATTATAATGAATGCATCACTCTGCTATGAATGATTGCAGCAGCATTCCAAAAGAACGCCTTTGTTAACGTTCCAAGAATATCAGATAAGTTAATTTCATCACTGCGGACAAGCTAGTTATTTCTTTAAGAAAAGACGTTTCCACATTGACTCACAAACTAGGATCCAAATTCTGTTTTATGCAACCAGTAAAGACGTTGATAATATCAAGGCAAAAGGCAAAGCAGGGTCATAATCTTTTTCCTACAGCATAGCATGCTCTGACCATTCCTTGGGGTTGTCCTCTTGTTTCTATATGGTGCATGACCAGTTGATGAGTTTGCTTTCATTAATAGCAGGCTCACAAAAAACAGACAAGGGCACCCAACTTCACAAACTCCTCTTGGATGCCAAGGAATTTGCAGCACAGCATAAGTTATAAACAAAAACAGCAACTGGGAACCAACCCATTTAATCTGTTAGCGAGGAAACCTAGTCTGAAAACTAACATTCGTTAATCGGAGGTTTACAATCTAACCAAGAAGGGCTCAAGACTTAAAAATAAAAATTGGCTATAGACCCAGCCAGTTGATTCAGCAAGAAACCAGCCAGACTGTAGGGATCCATTCCAAAATATGTCTCTCGCATGGCACCCAGCCACACAGCAGCATGGGCAACGGCAGGCTCATGCATATAAGCAGTCAATAACGCTCCGTGTCCCTAATTGCTGCAACGAACTGATTACGGTGTGCTGAGCACCATAGCTCCCACAATCCATGGGAATTGTGGGTACCCAACACCTTAAAGGTTCTGAGCCTTTGTCAGCCTGTGGAGATAAACAGTCAGTGAAAGTATCTTCCCTTCCATGGATGCAGAGCTGCCATGTTTTGCACAGCTCCATAGAACAGATAGGGAGAGGCAGGAGACTACTCCTCAGAGGCAGGTGTAGGAAGCAGGGGCAACTGAGTGACAAAGGGGCAGGCTGAGGGGCTGAAAAGCTGAATGAAACCTGAGGCAAACTCAGCAGGTGGTGGACATGTGGGCCCTTAAGAAGGAAAGAAGAGAAGGTTGGTGGATTGAACCAGGGTTGATTGGGAGATCCTAGAGCAGACTTGTTCATTCTGCCTCTATCCCGTCTCAGTCCCTTCTCTGCATGCCGTCCCCCACCTCAGACACAGCTGCTCCACGCTGTCTGGGAACTAGCAAGGGGAGCAGCAAGAGCAGAGCACAGGAAGCAGCAGCTTGGCTACCTACAATTCCATTGCCAGCGTAGGCGCTAGCCTTTGGTGGCCAAGAGGAGAAACTACTGGGAATCCTGCTAGATGCCCGAAATTCCAGCAGGGCTGTGTGGAGATATGACTGGGCTGCCAAAGGTGAACGGGCACTCTGACTCATTAGTAAAGTAGCTCATCCAGAGCTCCTGCCTGCTGCAGCCGAGCTCCCATTCTGTGGGATCTGCTTCTGCAGAGAGATAGTTGAAACAACGGCATACAGTAGGTCCATTTCTCTTTGCTGCGAGTGCAGGGGCACAGAGATGTGCACTCAAAGGTGGTTGCTCTTTGTGTGAAGAAAACTGAGAGGCCATAAACTCAAAGCAAGCTCCAATGGGGGAGAACAGCAGAATGGGAAAGGGGAGGAAGCCTGCCCCAGGGGCAAGAGCACCATATGTTTCCAAGCTACAGTTCCCCTTCCCTCACTTAGCTGTGTCTCAACGGCACAGCCAGAGAGCGCAGCCCATTACCCATCTAAGAGGAGCTCCAATACTGCTTAGCACTCCTCTGACTAGTGCTGGGTTAGACTTTACCTCCCTATTCTATCAAAGCAGGGAGAGCAACTAGTCAGTGACTGTATGAGAAGAGCAGTCCAGCAGAGTCAGGAAGAAAACAGGCAGAAGGGAGAAAAGCTCTCACTCTTTCTCCACCCCTTGCACTTCTTTCTGCAGACACTGGGTAGATTTTGACAGCTCTATCTGTGGGACACAGACTCAAAACAAGATGGCCAAAGAAATAATGATGCAAGTTAAGCATCCATTCATTAACCTAAATTCAATGACTCAGCATTTCTGCTCTTATTAACTTAATAGAACTGGATCCCAGCTAGGGTGACCAGATGTCCCGATTTTATAGGGACAGTCTTGATTTTGGGTTTTTTTTCTTATATAGACTCCTATTACCCCTCACCCCCATCCCGATTTTTCACACTTGCTATCTGGTCACCCTAATCCCAGCAGCTCCAAGACAGGTACTGTTCTCCTCAGTTCTTAACAGCATATACACAGTCAAGGTCTAAATATACCCCATTCATGGGTCTGACTTTGTTGCTGCTCTTTAGCTGATACCAATAATACATACTGCTGCCTACATTCCTCCCCAAGTTTTGCTGTTCCTTAAGTTTCCTGATCCTAATACCCTCTGTCTCAGGGCTGGTCTACACTGCGGGGGGAAATCGATCTAAGATACGCAACTTCAGCTACGTGAATAATGTAGCTGAAGCCGAAGTATCTTAGATCGAATTATCTACCGTCCTCACAGCGCGGGATCGATGTCCCCGGCTCCCCATGTCGACTCTGCTACTGCCATTCGGGTTGGTGGAGTTCCGGGATCGATAGGAGCTCGTTCGGGGATCAATATATCGCGTCTAGATGAGATGTGATATATCGATTCCCGAGAAATCGATTGCTACCCGCCGATACGGAGGGTAGTGAAGATGTAGCCCCAGAAACGGAGGAGCTCTAACCCTTCTTACAGCCTGGCTGAAGCTAATCTGAGCCACCTGTTAACATGGATCAGCAAACGCTATGCTGCATCTACAGACAAGGCTCCTAAATTTAGGCTGACTTTACAAAGGCGTCTGCGGGGTTCTTGAAACTGCCAGTCTGGTACAGAGGGTAAAGGTAGATTTTAAATGAAGGACAGATGAGAGGTATGAACAGGAAAGCCAGACAAGTAGAAAACACCCAGCCCTGGTTAGTAAAGGAATAGTTGAGCAGTTACAGCACTGGCCTGGGACACCAGAGACCTGGATTAAATTCCCTGTTCTGTAACAGGCTTCCTGATTTTAAGCAAGTTACTTTGTCTCTCAGGTCTGAATCCTCAAAGGTATTTAGGTATTTACTTCTGAGGATTGTGGGGATATGAATTCAGTGGGAATTATGCACCTAAATACCTTTGATGATCTGGGCCCTAGACCTTTGTGGCTACTCCTGTGCCACACTCCATGGTCATTCAGAATTTTCCTGTACCAGTGAAGACAGAACTCGGATTCTCTGGTTCTAAAAGAAGAAGAGGCCCCTGCCACTTCAGCTAAAGGAGTATCGGCCTCTGACACACACGATAAGCAGTTCTGAATCCAGCCAGTAAACATCAGGGCCCAAGTTCTAATTAATTTACATTGTATTGAAATTAATGGGTGTAAATCAGCATGGACTTTGGCCCACAGTGTAGAATATCCAGCTCTTTCTCTCAGTACAAAACAGGTCATGGGTGTGATCTTGCCCATAAACACACAATAAATGTGCATGCTTTCCTCCCACTTACCCTGGAATAAACCATTCCTCTGGAGTGTTTGGTTAATATGCCTTTCTTGTTTTATTTTGCTGGAGAGTGCATTAGCAGATTTGTTAAAAATTTTAACCAAGATGCTATCAAACAATTTCATTTAGCTAGACAACCTTGTGTTCAGGTTTAAATAGCAATATCACAGTTTCTACCTAGAAATCACCTGCTTAGTTATAATTATCATACAAAAGGCATTGTAAAAGCAGCTACAAATATTAACAAAGCAGCCACAGAAATTCCATGACTCTTCTCTTTTCCCCCTTCACTAACAGTTATATGGTCGGCTGCTGTTTAAATCAAACCCTGCAATCTGGGATGCATAACCTGCCACCTCTACATTCCAGTCCCTCCAATATTTTACAATTTATTACTGTCAACCTGCAATTTACTACAGAAACAAACTCTGCCATAGCTGAGATTACTAATTAGGGCTCTCAGATTACATCGTCCTGTTATTCCTTTTTATTAAATTTCCATTTTCATCTGACGGTGACATGGATAAGAAAGCATCAGAAATACAATGCCAACAGCATTTCCCACCCAAGTTCCACTACAAAGCTGAAATTTCATGACTTCATGGAACACCTATAATTAATATCTAAACTCATTTCTAAGTATTTACAATATTCCTTGCCCTTTTACAGATCTCTGCTCTTCAGTTTTTCTAACATTCCTCAAGTCCTCCTTTATTTAAAGCCATTTATTTCTGGCATGAATAAAACCAGCTGAACCTTGGAATATGTTTGTTAGGTTTTGAATGTTTCCAACCTCTCATGAAGCTAACCTTTTTGGGAAGGAGAGGAGGGAACTAAACAGATAAGAAGGTGCTTTAGGATTGGGCGCAAATGTCAATAGACTGGGCCAAGGAAGCAGCAAAACTCTGCAGGGTGAATTCTAACAGAGCCTAATCCAAAACCCATTGAAATCTACAGAGAGACTCCCAGGCCAAGATCCTCATATGCATTTAGACACCTAACTCCTACTGATTTCAACAGGAGTTAGACACCTAAATACCTCTGAGTATCTAGGCCCCATTGACTTCAGTGAGCACTGGATCTGGTCCAAAGTTTCCTGCACAGTGGGAGGGGATTAAGAAAGGAAATGGAGCTTGTAGTGTGTTAGATCTACAGAGGCAAGAGCCATCAGCATGGACTGCTCCTTCATGGAACATCACTGCTCCCTGGCAGCATGGACTTTGAAACAGTTGTGCTGCTACTGCCTGGGATCCCTTGCCCAGAGAGAACCCAGTGGGACATCATACTTATCCAAGATGTATTAAGTTCTGGATGGATTTCCACCTGGAAATCTAGCAGATTTCCATTGGAAGGCAACTGCTCCTTTGCTCTGCCACCATACAGCATGGAGAGGCATCCACAGAGTGTTAAGAGGTGGAGGACAGAGCCACAGAGGTGGATCTATACCCATTCTGCATAGGCAAAAAGAGATTTGCCCACAGAGGCAGAAGACTCTGGTGTATTTTTATTAGGGCGAGAATATATAGGTACAGTGTCTTGCACCAGCTGCTTTGAACCAGTATATGGAGCTCTAATGGAATATTTGTACCAGTGTCATTGGGATGGGGTCACATTACCCTAATAAGGTACTCAGAAAAGCAACAGGTAAGATGCAGATTCACTTCATCTTCATGAATATATGGAAAAAGTGGTTGAGCAATGGCAATACCACACTGGATCAGAGCACTGAGCCACCCAATTCAGAGTCCTGTTTCTCATGATGGTCACTACAGGTTTCTGTCACGAAGCCCAATTGCTTCGTGACAGAAACCTGTAGTGGACAGTTACTGAATAACCTTCCCATAAGGAAAATTTCTTCCTGACCCCCTAGCAATTGGTTTATGCCCTGAAGCACGAAAGTTTACAACCCTTAAAATATACTAGCCTCTCTAATTTAACTGAGGATGTTCTTCTTATCCATATAAAAGTCTGATCTTTTTATAATCCTATGGGTTACAGATTGGGAAGTGAGGCACAGAAAAGTTAAGGCTAAAATGTTCTAAAGTGACCTCTGCTTTTGGACACCCAATTTGAGCCACCTAAGGCCTGGAACCACTCAGCACCCAGAACTCCTCCTAAAGTCAACAGGGGCTGTGGGTGCACAGACTTTCTGAAAACAGGCCCGAGGCCTCTGAACCTGAACACCAAAGCCACAGGTCACTCTGGAATATTTTAGCCTAAGCACCTCACCCCAAGCCACCCAGCACATAAGTGGCAGAGCTGGGAGCAGAATCCCTTCTCCTCACGACTAGCCCTGTGCCCTAAACTAGGGTGAGAGCATGCCCCCCAGGGGAGGGAGCCCTGTGATGTTTCCCTTGTAGAGTTTCCTCCATATTCTTCTTCCAGGGCATGGGGTTTGCCCCCAACCTGATTCTACAGAGGCAGCGTGGGTTATAGTCCATAATCCCCTGGAGATTAACTGGACTCTTGGGGATCTACTGCATGATGGCCCTGTGCACCTAATCCAACTTCAGGGGCCCTTGCAGCTTACCCTAGCTCCATGGGCTCCCTCCTCCTGCAGCAACCCTCAGGGCCCCCTTTAAAGTGGGTTCCCTGGAGGGGAAAGGACACCCCAGGAGTGTTAATACAGTAGTACACCCTATCAACATGCATGCAGAACGTCCAGGGGTGCTGGGGAGGGAAGAATACATGTGAGCCCAGTGCACCTGCCTCATCCCCTTCCTACCCTAGGATCTCTGTGACTGAGCTGAGCCATCCGTGGGAGAGACCACTGCTTTCCCTTGCAGCTTTCCATGCTGAGGGTCCTAGCCAGACAACTATAACGATCAGGCGCCCTTGGGTCTTCTAACACGTTACCAACAACCCCTCCCTTGGCCAGCCAGCATGACAGAACATTAATCCGCGCCACACCATGGCCAAAGGGCAGAGGGGCAGCCTGTCCATCCACTTCATGCCAAGAGCACAGTCAGGGACTCCTGCGCGACTTGGGGAGGGGATATATTCACCAACATCCAGACCCTCCCTGGGGCTGTGTGCTGAGCCCTCCCTGGCATCCCCTGCAGAGCGGGGCCCAGCTCCCCAGAGCTCTGCCCCCCATCTCTGTGCTGAGCCCTCCCTGGCATCCCCTGCAGAGCGGGGCTCAGCTCCCTGGAGCTCTGCCCCCCATCTCTGTGCTGAGTCCTCCCTGGCATCCCCTGCAGAGTGGGAGCTCTGCCTCCCCTCCCGCCATCTCTGCACTGAGTCCCCCACCCCAGGCCTACCTTGGAGAGCTGGGCCTGGCTCCCCAGAGCTCTGCCCCCCGTCCCTGTGCTGAGTTCTCCCTGGCATCCCCTGCAGAGCGGGGCCCAGCTCCCCAGAGCTCTGCCCCCCATCTCTGCACTGAGCCCCCCAGGCCCACCCTGCAGAGCGGGGCCCAGCTCCCAGAGCTCTGCCCTCCATCTCTGCGCTGAGCCCCTCAGCATCCCCTGAAGAGTGGGGCCCAGCTCCCCGGAGCTCTGCCCCTCGTCTCTGGGCTGTGCCCCCCCAGGCCCAGCCTGCAGAGTGGGGCCCAGCTCCCCGGAGCTCTGCCCCTCGTCTCTGGGCTGTGCCCCCCCAGGCCCAGCCTGCAGAGTGGGGCCCAGCTCCCCGGAGCTCTGCCCCTCGTCTCTGGGCTGTGCCCCCCCAGGCCCAGCCTGCAGAGTGGGGCCCAGCTCCCCCGGGAGAGGCGGTTGGACACTTACATGCTCAGTCCCTGCTGCTGCAGCCTGTTTAACAGCCCCACCAGCACCACAGCCTCCCCCTCTCTGGCTCCAGCCCTGGCTGTTACCCTCGTTCCCGTAGCAACCAGGGCCTGCCAGCCCTTCCCAGGGAGCTGTAGCTGCAGGCCCTGGGCTCCATGGCAACCGTAGAGACGCCTGCAAGGGCGGTGGCCCAAGGGAAGAGGTGGAGGCGGGTGCTTGGGGCCCTGCGGGAGAGGCAGGAGAGGCCTGCTTCTTAAGGGCCCCCCCGCCATTGTATTTCATTGTCATGAATGGAGGTTGTAGGTGGGGAGGGAGACTCTGCACAGCGGGCTGGACTAAGTGACCTCCTGGGGTCCCGGCCAGCCCTATGCTGATTTGGATGACAGTGCACTGTGCACACACCAAGTAAGAGACAGCCCCCGGCCCTAAGAGCAGCCAGCGCTGCTATCACCTCTCTACCGGGAGAGCCAGTGACTTGCCCCAGGTCAGAAAGGGAGCCTGTGCCAGAGCTGGGGCGTACACCCTCGGGGTTGTACCGTACGACTGGAGAATTGCTAACATAGTTCCTATTTTTAAGAAAGGGAAAAAAGTGATCCGGGTAACTATAGGCCTGTTAGCTTGACGTCTGTAGTATGTAAGGTCTTGGAAAAAATTTTAAGGGAGAAAGTAGTTAAGGACATTGAGGTCAATGGTAATTGGGACGAATTGCAACATGGATTTACTAAAGGTAGATCGTGCCAAACCAACCTGATCTCCTTCTTTGAGAAGGTGACAGATTACTTAGACAAAGGAAATGCGGTAGATCTAATTTACCTAAGTATAACCGTGTGATACTAGAGTACTAAATGTAGGCACAGACAAATGGTACAAACTGATATTAGAAGTTTAGACTTGAATATAGAAGAAGGTTCTAACCATTAGGGAGTGAAGTTGCGACAGCCTTCGAGGGAAGTAGTGGGCAAAAGAACTATCTGCTTTATACTAAGCTTGATCAGTATATGGAGGGCTGATATTGGATAGTTTAATTTGGCATTTGATTTTGGATTATCACATAGCTGCTCATGGTCGTCAGGTGTTGGATGATGGATCTGAGTTATGCAGAATTTCCTGCTCTGGCTGGATTCTGGCCCACATGCTCAAGGTTAGATGATCGCCCATATTGGGTCGGCAAGAATTTCCTCAGGCGGATTGGCGGGGCCCTGGATGTTTTTCGCCTTCCTCTGCACGTGGGGAGGGTCATTGCTGGTGGATTCTCTGCGCTTGAGTCTCAACACAAAATTTGAGACTCATACCTTGGGGTATTGGTTGATTCGCAGGATGTCTATGAGCCGCCAATGCGATATGGCCGTTAAAAAAGCAAATGCGTTTTTAGGGTGCATCAGGCGAGGGTATTTTCAGCAAGGATAAGGAGGTGTTTAGTACCGTTATATAGGTGCTGGTGAGACCCACCTGGAATATTGTGTGCAGTTCTGGTGTCCCATGTTTAAGGATGAATTCAAAACTGGAAGAGGTTCAGAGACGGGCTACTAGGATGATCCGAGGAATGGAAAACCTGCCTTATGAAAGGAGATTCAAAGAGCTTGGCTTGTTTAGCCT
The DNA here is from genome assembly GCF_003597395.2 of Chelonoidis abingdonii. Lineage (NCBI taxonomy): Eukaryota > Metazoa > Chordata > Testudines > Testudinidae > Chelonoidis > Chelonoidis abingdonii. The sequence continues at coordinate 2,105,385 of NC_133787.1, read as the reverse complement.
AGCCAAAAGAAGGCTGCGGGGGATATGCTTGCTCTATATAAATATATCAGGGGGATTAAACGTTAGGGAGGGAGAGGAATTATTTAAGCTTAGTACTAATGTAGGCACAAGGACAAATGGGTACAAAACTGGATATTAGGAAGTTTAGACTTGAAATTAGAAGAAGGTTTCTAACCATTAGGGGAGTGAAGTTCTGGAACAGCCTTCCAAGGGAAGTAGTGGGGCAAAAGACTTATCTGGCTTTAAGACTAAGCTTGATAAGTATATGGAGGGGTGAATGCTGATATGATGGGATAGTTTAATTTGGGCAATTGATTTTGGATTATCAGCAGATAAGTCTGCTCAATGGTCTGTGAGGGATGTTGGATGGATGGGATCTGAGTTACTGCAGAGAATTCTTTCCTGCGTGCTGGCTGGTGAGTCTTGCCCACATGCTCAGGGTTTAGTACTGATCGCCATATTGGGGTCGGAAGAATTTTCCTCCAGGGCGGATTGGCAGGGGCCCTGGAGGTTTTTCGCCTTCCTCTGCAGCGTGGGGCATGGGTCACTTGCTGGTGGATTCTCTGCGCTTGAGGGTCTTCAAACCACAATTTTGAGGACTTCAATAACTCAGTCATGGGTTAGGGGTTGTTATAAAAGTGGATGGGTAGGGTTCTGTGGCCTGCTTTGTGCAGGAGGTCAGACTAGATGATCATATTGGTCCCTTCTGACCTATGAGTCTATGAGTCTTTGACTCTATGAGCTGCTGAAACCCAGCCCAGTGCCTGAGCGATGAGAATTTTATTTCCTTTCACGTATCAGATGATGATGGATGCTTCCAGTGCTTTAGCTTGGTCCCACTGGTGATACATGGCAGTTGGAGGAGGGTGACTATAAGACCCCAAGCCAAGACACACACACACCAGGACTCACCTTCTCCCAGCTTGTCCTGGGGGTTCAGAGATTGCAACATCGCATCCAGGCGCGACATTGACAAAATAAACAAAATCATGGGGCCACACAACAGGCCTGTTCCTGGCCTGAAGGAATTCTGCAAGTCCAAGATCCAACATTGTGTAAGAGTCAGGAGCCAATAGCTATCCTGCCCAAAACATAAGATGTTCCCTTACTGGAATCTGTTCGGTAATTAAACAGTCGTGTTTTACCATTTACGGAGGCTCTTTGCTGTTCCTCAGGTTAACTTTTGTGGGTGTTGCATGAAGAGAGATTTGTGGGTTTTTAGACAAACTGATGGATTTTAAAAGTAAAATGCTGGCAGGGTCCAGTCTAACAGTTTAAAGGAAATCCAAGAGGAGACATGAAGCTCACACTGTGCCTTCCACATAGGCAAGAACATACTGAGCATTTGCTCCTCAGGAGACATGAAAGAAATGCCTATCTGTGAATAACTCACCTTTCATTCCCTGTGGAGGCTGCCATTTCCCTCCATGAATCCTCCTCCCACAGCAATCACAGTTTTAACGTCCTGAGCACAACGGCTCCAGATTTCTGATCAGGCCTTTGGAACAACCCATGAGACTACTCTCCGGCTAATCAATCTTTAGTATGTGCTGTAACAGGACTTTGGAAGCTTGGTTACTGCCAGGCAGATATGCATGCAGTGCAGACAGGATCAAGAAAGCTCACAGGGCTAACCTATCATTCTGAGTAAGGGTGCTCCAGAAACAAAATTTCCAACACGAGCTAAAGCAGAATCTTCATTTACTGTTAGCAGTACCCGGCCTCTGGCACAGTGTTCAGCAGTTCCAGTTCCATCCACTGAAGGATTGCTGCACAGATGTAAACTGACCAGTGTGATACTACGTTAAGCTTTGAAATTCATCAAAAAAACTAAATCCTTCTGAACATCCCACCCCCACCCGAATACAGCCCGCAGGGACCAATCCCTAAAAACATGAGCCTAGATTGCTCGAGCTAAAGGGCTAAAGCATTTGCTTAGAGCAGTACTTTCAGAACTGAGCCATCGTGCTCTGTGTGGCTCACCACATGTGAATGAGGGAGCCATGAGTGAAAAAATCTTAATCCATCTGCCTGCTTGTGTTTTTTCAATTAAGAGACTATTTAAACTAGGCTTAAAAATCACCTGCAGTTTATCTATATGGTCTGCATCTTACACTCCTACTGTAGCTGCTGGTGCTGGTGCTGAGAGCTTCTCTGCCCCCTGGGTCTCCAGCAAAGAGCTTCCCTGCTGGGGGAAGCATTCAGCAGGAAACTCTCTGCAGCAAACCCCCTGCTGGAGCTAAGGGCAAAGAGAGGCTCCCGCCCACGCCAGCTGCAGCACCAGCAGATCCAGGAAGGGGAGTGAAAGAGAGACAGGTGCATCTTTGTAATGGAATGGTTTTTACCAAGTGCTAAGACTACAAGGCAGCATACGCTCAGCTGAAGAAGATTTGTGATCAAGTTGGATGGAAAAGGAAGAAAAGCAGACAATACAATGGTGCATACATATTGTGGCTTATGTCCAGAAACTAGTGGATAGAACAAGTTAAGAAGAGTCAATATTTTGCACTGCAGCTTGATTAATCTACGGTGATAGGGGAGTATGGTTATGCCTAGTGGTTGGAGCAGTGCTGGTTAGGTTTAGTTGTCAGAGTGGTGGCAATTGGCAGAGGTCAAGAGATGGGGAGCCAGGCTGGAGCAAGAGCAGGACTAGGGACAAGGCTGGACTTGGAAAAGAGCAGGGCTGGAGCAGGTTAGGGGCTGGGGAGTCTGATAACACTAGCAAGAAGAGAGGAGTTCCAAGCCATGACATAACATTGAGCAGATTGAACTCATATGCCTCCTGCGAGGTTTATATACCTGTACTGAGAGTCACCAGACCAGCTGCTGGCTTGTGAATTGGCTGGAACCTAACACAGGAATGACCCATTCCTGCATGTGGCTCAGGCAGGATCCAGTTCAGGCATGACTCATCCCCTCACACAGCCCACATGGCTCAGCTTCTGCATCAGGAGAGTTGTCTAAGCAGGTACAATAGCCAAAGAACTTTTATTTAAACAGGCCCATTCGTCTCACTAAAATCTTAGGCTGTGTCTGAGCGTTCCAAAAAATCCACATTTTTAAATTATAGTCTTAAAAACTCAGAGTAGATCATATTATGTAAACAAACCATCTATAGCTGAACAAAGTTGTAAAACCATCCAAACTCTAATGTTCCTCTTGAATCTGGTGACCTGACTTTTTCAATCTAATGTCTTAAATTGGTTAAAAAAAACACAGTATTTGGCTGTGAGGAGCCACAGCGCTAAAAAATTTGGAAGCCAAGGGGTTAAAGGTAGTAGCAGATTCCCAAAGCTTCAGACTTGTTTTTGCCACTAGAGGGAGACAAACAGCCACACGATTTTGGCATGGGTTATACTTCTAAACCTACCCTGATGCTTTTATTAGTTCAGATTGGGAAGCAAGGCCACTCTCCAGTCTAGAGCCTTACTCCACTCAGGTAAAGGTCATAGAAATCAGAGAAGTGAAGTACCCTTGGTCAAGAAGGGATTGGGGGGGAATAGCTCAGTGGTTTGAGCGTTGGCCTGCTAAACCCAGGGTTGTGAGCTTAATACTTGAGGGGGCCACTTAGGGAAATAGGGTGAAAATCTGTCTGGGGATTGGTCCTGCTTTGAGTAGAGGGTTGGACTAAATACCTCCTAAGGTCCCTTCCAACCCTGATATTCTAAGAAGGCTGCATAGGACCTCTTAAGATTAAATAGAAGAGAGGGTGGTTATTTGCTCTTTCCCTACAGAAGACTTTTATTGCACAATGCTGTTTTGCAGGATTCAGTCAGTATTTGCATATAAAGCCCTTGGCCTTGCCTAGGTGTTTTGTATATTCTGCCTGCAATGTTTAATTTCTGGAAAAAATCATTTCAGAGTAGATTATCTTTGCAGCTGACAAGCGCTTTGGGGGAAGGAGTACATTGTGCCTCCAAAAGGAGAGCTAGTATATTGGTTGAGTCACACTTGTGCAGGTGCCTGGCTGTCAACATTGCTCCCGTTCTGTCCTAGTAGTTGGTATTGAATGAGTGGAGAGTTCCTGATGCACCCAGCTGTACCCAGCACATTCTGTACCTATTTTATTCTTGTTCTGCAGTTCTCACTGGACAGGGAATGGTAAATTTGTAAGCTCTGCATAACCTATTTCAAGGCAGATGTAGGCCTGACATTTAAAAAAAAAAAAAAAAAAGTCCAGATCTAAACACTATACAGTTTCGGAATGTGAACCTTATTAGTATTTATCACAGTAACTCCCATTGCCGAGAGAGTGGCAGCCTTTAATCCCTTCCAGAAATTTTCATTATCATCAACTGTAGGCATAGCAGCAAACCTCTCTTGGAGACACTGCTGAAATTTCCTCCAAGTCACTATATCTTGAAGGGACTTGATGTTGAATTTCTTTCATACTGATTTTGCCTGCTTATGATATCTTGAGGCAAGCTGGAAATTCATGATAGATCTAACAAGGCGATGGTCTGTCCAACAGTCACGGTTCCATGCATGGCCTTTGTGATGTGGACATTCTTCCGATCTCGAGCTATGACAGTAACATAGTCAAGAAGGTGCTAATGCCTGGAGCGAGGGTTTCTCCAGGTGGTATTATACATTCTCTCACCATGTGCTAAGTCCATTGGCTATGTCAATATCCATTACCAAGACTGGTTTAATGAGAATGATGCTGAGATTCAGGGACTGCTCGACCAGAAAAGAAAAACTCATTGCATATGGCAAAATGACATATTAGACCAGCAGAAGAAAGCATCATACAAGCAACTCAAGGCTGAAGCCCAAAAGAAAATCCACAACATCAAAAATAAGCGGTAGCAAGAAAAGGCCAAGGAGACTGAGCTTTACACTGATAAACATAACATGAGGAGTTTTTTCAGGCAATAAAGGCCATTTTTGGTCCATGCTCCCATACCACTCCGAGCCCAAGACATATTTTAAGGACAGTGAAGCTATCGGAGCCAAATGGAAGGAGCATTTTGAGTTACTCCTGAACCGTGAGTCAACTGTCTCTGATGCCACTATCGAATCTATACCTCAATGACATGAGAGAGACTCTCTTGCTGACCCCCCTGCCCTCAGAAAAGTAACACAAGCCATTATGCAAACCAAGAACAACAAGGTAGCCGGGCCAGATGGCATACCAGCTGAAGTTACAAGTTTGGAGGTGAAAAACTATAAGGAAGCTCCACAAACTTTTTCTTCATATCTGGTATAATGAGAAGATTCCAGAAGACTTGAGAAATGCCAACATTGTTACAATCTTTAAGAAAGGAGATGAGTTGGAGTGTGGAAATTATCGAGTCATTGCCTTGCTATCTACAGCAGGGAAAATTCTTACCAGTATCCTCTTAAACCGATTACTTCTCTTGCTGAGGAAATATTGCTGGAATCTCAGTGCAATTTTAGACCACCCTGCAGAACAACCAACATGATCTTTGTTGCTCGCCAAACCCAGGAAAAGTCTCAGGAGCAAAGTCAAGACCTGTACATGGCCTTCCTTGATTTGACAAAGGCCTTCGACTCCGTCAATCAGGAAGGCCCATGGAAAGTGCTGGCCAGATTTGGCTGCCCTCCAAAATTTATTAAGGTCCTAAGGCTTCTTTATGATCAGATGACTGTCGCTGTTCTCTGTAATGGAGATGGACACTTTTATCATCAAAACTGGGGTTAAGCAAGGATTTGGTATTGCGACCAACCCTGTTCTCCATCTATTTAGCAGTCATTTTTGTCCTTGTTAAAGACTTCTTCCACAATGGAATTAACATTCAATACAGAATGGATGGGCAGCTTTTTAATCTTTGCTATCTCTGCCCAAAGTTTAAGGCCTCAGGGTGTCCATTACTGATTTCAGTATGCTGATGACTGTGCCATCCTCACAGACACCGAGAATGACCTTCAGTCCACACTGGATTTTTTTGCACAAGCTTACTGAAGCCAGGACTCGCACTCAATATTGAGAAGATTAAAGTACTTCATCGGCATCCTTCAGGCCGTGCACATGACCCACCACAAATCACCATCTTTGGAGACAGTTGAGCACTTCTGCTACCTTGGTAGCCAACTCTCTCAAAACCCAAAAATTGACAGTGAGATCCAGTGCACAAGTGCTTCCTTTGGGAAATTGCTCCAACATGTTTTCACAGACTGTGACCTATGGCAGGACACGAAGACCCAGGTCTATAAAACAATTGTTATTTCTACACTCCTTATGGATGTGAAACCTGGGTGACCTATTGACAGCACCTCAAGAGTCTGTAGAGATATCACCAACAATGCCTCCCAAAGATCCTTCACATCAAGTGGGAAGATCGCTGCACTAACTCCAGCATCCTCACTGAAACCAATGTCACCAGCATTGACCAGCAATGATCCTCATGCACCAGCTCTGCTTGGACATTGTATGCAGATGCCAGATTCTAACCTCCCAATACAAGTCCTCTGCTTTCAGCTCAGAAATCCAGTGGTGGTCAGAGGAAACGCTACATAGACACTGAAAGCATATCTCAAGAAAAATTATGTGGACACCACAAGCTAAGAGGAGCAAGCTACCAACCAAGCTCAATGGTGCCACATCCTTCATCAGGCAGTGGCCCACTTCAAGGAGAAGCACTTTGCCCTCAAAGCCGAAAAGAGAGAGAGAAGGAAGGAAAAAGAAAGAACTTTGTCCCAGCAGGCAGCTGGTCCATCAGGAAATGTCTGTACCTACTGTGGGTAGGTCTATGGTTCCAGGATCAGACTCCTGAGTCATCTCAGGCCCCATATGTAAATCTGTGGTAAAGATCATCCTTGAATCAAGGGATCACCAATGAGTATGAGAGGCCCCACTGTTCTCAGTGCGGTACAAATACAGAGTGAGAATGCCTTCCATAAAGAACCCACAATCCAAAGAGACATGGCTGGCAAAGGGTGGGAGAGGAAAGAAGGGCAGATAGAAGGGAGGTCTCCGGGCCACAGTCATGCCACAGATCACACGGAGAGCTGGGCCTAGAACTCAGGTCTCCTGACTCTTTGTTTCCACATTTCTCTTCTGAGCTCTCAAGCCTCAATACTTGGAACTAAAGTCTCGAGCACACTCATCTCATGGAGAGGCATGGAGCCACGGGTCTGAATTTCACAGCTGGGGCCCATCTGTAATGTTAATGAGTGTTGGCTCCCTTTATAGAAGCACAGAGAGAAGCGAGGGGGAGAAATCAGTGCACATCCATGGCCAGGGGCACCAAACCATGCTGAGGTGCTGGCCAAGCTCTCCCTTCCATTTTAGGTAATAGCCACTACTACAGGCTTGATTACTACTCTACAGCTGGGGTAAGCAGTCTCCCAAACCCCAGGGAGATCCCACTGACACAACCCTCATCATTCTGCATCACACGCAGAAACAAAGATGTGTGTAAGTTGTTGGCAATGGGGAGCAATATCAGGGCTTCCCAGCTTAATCTTCCCAGTGCTGGAGAGAAAGCGAAGGATACCTTAGTCTGCCCACTCAGCAACACCTCTGTAGAGAAGATGGGCTTTACCTCATACTCAGAGAATTAGCAACCTTGATCAGTGATGGCTTCCTGGGGGCATGAGATCTACATGCAGAGACTCCTCCTCAGGAATAGGCAGTCCACAACCCTCAGGACCATGCATTGCAAGTGAACCACAACCTGTTAATCTCTAAAAGGTGTTTGGCCTGTGTCAAACTAGTCCTGTAACTGGGCCTGCCTGTCAAGATCCCAGCGATAGCAGGGAGTGTTACAAGTCAGGAATGGAGCAGGGGGGGATTTGCACTAGCCCAAGGCAGGCTCTGTGAAAAATGGGATATCAGTAACTCCTTCTCAGAGCAGACTTTGACCAGAACATGTCAGAGTGGCAAACAGCTGTGACAAAGTTGTGGATTTTTGTAGTGTTTTACAATTAATAGTGTGCACGCCTCAGTTTCCCTGAGTGCTGCATGTTTAACAAGGTGGAGGGAGAGGGTTTGTTGTTGCAGAGGACCAGGTGTGAGCTCGCCTGGCAGCCGGGACCCCCGGACAACGGTGTGGAGATGGGGGTACCCCCGTGACTGGTGACTGAGAGGCTCAGCCCAGCTTGGAAGGCAGCTGGGTCTGGCCAGTGGGAGGACAACAGGCTGAGGAGAGAGGACTCCGATGACCTGACCAACCAGTTCCAGCCAGAGGGGGAACAAAGGATGGAGGAGAGAGAGCCCCAGTGACCTGTTTACCTGGGATGGAAGACAAAGGACAGGGGAGGAGCTGTTGGGGGAGATGATATCGGGTGATCGGCTGGAAGGAGGGGGCTGCTGGACTAGGGAGAGAGAGCAGCCAGAGTCCCCCTGGATGCGGGATAGACTTAGATGCACTGTGGTGAAGGAGGCCAGGCCTGAAGGCCCAGAGTGTTTCCTGTGCTGGGTTCAGATGCTCAATAGACCCTCCTGTTTTACGCTGGCTGAGAGTCACTCCAGTCTAGAGATGGGGGTTGCATTATTCCTTCTGGGTGTGGACACCCCAGGGGTCCAGAGTGAGTGTACTCCCTGAGGGGGCCCACGGCGAGAAACAGGCTGCTGAAGGCTCAGAGAGGTGCAGTTCCAGCAGGGGTGGCCCCAAGCACGGCGGCATGCTGCGGGGGGCACTCTGCCGGTTACCGGTCCTGCGGCTCCGGTGGACCTCCCACAGACGTGCCTGACCGAAGCCGCAGGACCAGCGGACCTCTGCAGGCACGCCTGAGGGAGAGCCACCGGAACCGCGGGACCAGCGGACCCTCTGCAGGCACGCCGTCGAAGGCGGCCAGCAGAGCGCCCCCCGCGGCATGCTGCCCCAAGCATGCGCTTGGCATGCTGGGGCCTGGAGCCGCCCCTGGGTTCCAGGAGGTGGAGGGGCTTAATCCCCAAGAGACAGTGGACCCCTGAGAAGAGCTGTCGCACTGAAGGGGGTTCCTCCCAGGGATCATACGGAGCCGAGAGAGAGCACGAGTCCTGTGAGTCCGTTACAGCTCAGCACATACTCTGGTTTGAACCTGATTCACTGTTCATTTCAGGGGCAAGAAATACCACTGGGAGGGTGGGGCACACAGAGGGCACGTCTACACTGCAGTCAGAGGTGCAGTAGCAGCCAGGGTGGGCATGCCTGTGCTAGCTTTAGCAGGGATGAGATCACAGCACAGGCCTCACATACAGGCCCACATAAGCCCCTGGGTACATACTCACAGTGCTAGCCCACACCAGAGTCCCTGCCACCGCAGCTTCCCTGCTATTTCAGCCACACCAGCTAGCACAGGCTCGCCTCCCCGAGAAGTGAGCACACCTGGACTGCAACGTACACATAACTGTATGTGCCACCATCACTCCTGGGCTTGCAGCCAACCCCTGCTGGGCCCCAGGCAGGAGCACAAGACAAAAGAGGTTTGTTTGGCTGTCACTAGGCAAGGCACCACCTGCAGCCAGAACAGCAGGCAAGTCACTGGTTGCAAATGAAAGCAAGAGCCCCACCCATCAGGCTTACTGTGCCCACAGCAGGGAGCCCGCCAGGATTCACACACAGGGTGGCAGCTAAGGCTGGGTGTCCCTCCCAGCTGGGCCCCAACTGCCCTAGGCACTCCCCTTTAAGACCCTCCCTCCAAGCCTGACAGCTAGTGCAGGTGAAGTGGGCAGGGGCGGCTCTAGATATTTTGCCGCCCCAAGCACGGCGGCATGCCGCGGGGGGTGCTCTGCCGGTCGCCAGTCCCACGGCTCCGGTGGACCTCCCACAGGCGTGCCTGCGGAGGGGCCACTGGTCCTGTGGCTTCAGTGGACCACCGGAGCTGTGGGACCAGCGGACCCTCCGCAGGCATGCCACCCTCCCAGCGACTGGCAGAGCACCCCCCGCAGCTTGCCGCCCCAAGCACACGCTTGGCGTGCTGGGGCCTGGAGCTGCCCCTGGAAGTAGGGCACGGCTGACAAAGGCCACAGCAGCTTATTAACCCTTGCCTGGCCAATACAGGGTTTGTATATGACATTACATAGTGATACAGATACTGGGCTCTCATCACTGCTGGCCCATGTGGCGGCATCACAGTTGTGATCATCTTACTGGGGTGTCCACCCCTGGAGGCATACTGGGCTTGGAGACCAGCACAGGGTGGTGGAGATGGGCCACACTGATACACATGATTTGGGGAGGCCAGTTTGGATTGAATGCAGCAGCTAAACCAGGAAGAGCTGGAGCCAAAATTAACTAGATTTGGAAAATACGTCATAGCCACCCAAGGATGCTTATCCTGATACAAGGCATTAAGCCTGATTCTGCTGGTGACTTCAGTGGGGAGTAGGATTGAGTCCCCAGTGTCAATTAAAGTGCCTCCATGTACACCCCCACCCACACCCCTGTTGACAGTCAGAGCGACCCACAGCCAGATTCACAAGCTCTTCACGCTACGGATTCTTCCCCTCCATTGCAGTGGGTTTGACTGGGATACGTTACATCACAGGAGATCACATCAGTCCCCTTGGTGCCACTGGGGCAAAGTTTGGTGGTAGCCCAACAATATGTCTTTAGTGCATTGCACTTACACAGCAGGCTCACACTGTGCAAGTGTGTGCAAAACTAATCACTGGCGTCCTCCTTCATCGTGATACACAGCGTTCTGCGGCGGTGAGTCCCATGTACAGGAAACGAGCCTGGCATGAAAGAATTATAAACATCACCGAAAGCTGCTGAAGTGAAGAACAAACAGAGTTGGACCAATTAGCCATTAGAGCCCCGCCGAATACCAGAGCCCAAAGTAACGGTCCTTCCCCCCATCCCCAATATTGCCATCATCTTAGTTTTATTTATTTAAACAAAAATCTTAGCCCCTTTGTAAAAAGGTTTTTCCTGTCAGATGCTCCCCTGCGTGCAATGCAACACAGGCGAGAACACTGCTTTTTGCCTGGCACAATGACTGGACAGCAATGTGGCTGGGCTGTCTCCCTACAGTCCACACTGGGAGTCAATGTGGGTTCTTCACCTTGTGTTTACTTTCCAATGCATTTGGCTCTTGCTCTTGTTCACGTCAATACAGTTATATGGGCCATTTTTTGGTCAGCACTGGTAGAAAATATTGCTCCTTAGAAGGCTTTGACATGGCCGGCATAGGCGTCAGGGCCGGCTCCAGCATTTTTGCTGCCCCAAGCAGCAAATAAAAAAATGAAAACAGAAAAAGATAAAGCTGCGGTGGGTGGGATGTCGGCGGCAGCTCTACCGCGCCACTTCATTCTTCGGCGGCAATTCGGCAGCTGGGTCCTTCCCTTCGAGGGAGACTGAGGGACCCACCACCAAATTGCAGCCGAAGACCCGGACGTGTCGCCCCAAGCACCTGCTTCCTGTGCTGGTGCCTGAAGCCGGCCCTGGCAGGCGTGTGACTGAACGGGATTGTCATTCTGTTTTCGCTCTACTGCCCAAATGGAGAGGAGGTCCCTGCACCCAGCTACCAGTTTGTATTTCTGTTCAGACACAGAAAGTTACAGCCCAGTGAGGGTTTTCAGCCTCTGTTTCTCCATGAATCTGGGTGCTAGCGTCCTGGGTTTCCTTTTCTCTTGTAATACAGAGACACCCCACCAAAAAAATCAAATAAACTTTGATGATTAAAAGAAATGGAAAAGGTACAAACTTCAAGAGGCAAAAATCAGTTCAAGAGCCATCCTAACCTGCTAGCCACTGCGTAAAGCTGCGAGAGCAGCACCTGGCTGAAGCCTCTGCCACAGGTGCCTGCAGAACAGGATGGGAAAGGGAACCCCATGGGCACATTTGTTGTGCCTGGCTTCGGTCCCATCCAGCAAAGTGCTAAGGCAAGTGCCTTACTTTAAGCATGGGGGCAGTGCCATGGAGATCTGTGATAAATGAAGAGGGGGGGTAGCCCCAGCCAGCCAGTTACCTATAGAATCCCTCTTAGTAGCTGTTCTCTACTTACTTTACCTATAAAGAGTTAAAAGTCTCACTGTGATGCATCCGGCCAAAAGAGCCAAGGGGCGGTCTAGAACTTTTTAAAATTAAAGCAAGACCCCTCTTTTGTCTGTCTGTTTCTGGTCTCAGGGAGAAGCAGACAGGGAGCAGCGATGCTGTAAAAAGCTTTGGGCCAGGTATGAAAAATCATCAGCTATACCTAGAAACTACTCATCTAAAACCCCAGATATGTAAATAGATGAGGAAATGTCTAGAAAGACACAATTAGGTTTATTCCTTTTATTTTTACATGGCTTGTGGACTCCTTTGTGCTAACCTCAAATGCTTTTGTTTTGCTTGTAACCTTTAAGCTAGACCTCAAGAGAGCTATTTTAATGCTTAATTCTTGTATTTGCTCTTCTTAAAATCTAGCAATAGCCTGCGTTTTCTGATGTATGTTCTTTCTCTCTTTTTTTTAATATAAAATTTACCTTTTTTAAGAACAGGATTGAAGTTCTGTGTCTTAAGAGCTTTGTGCACGTTTGGTTTTTTTTAATTAGCTGGTGGCAACAGTTGATTTTCTTTGTTGTTTTTTTCTCAGCTCTTCCCCAGAGGAAAGGGGGAGGGCTTGAGGTCAGTGGTTACTACCTTGCTGAACTGGGGCCAAATGCATGTCAGCACATCTCTTCATAGTGACTGTCCCCAAAGCCTACAGGCACAATCTAAAGCCAGTATGTCAAAGAAAAGCCGCTCATTGACAGAAGTGGGTGCCAGATCAGGCTGTATTACTGCCTGCTACTTACTGACAACTCCGGTTAGCTCGGGTAACATTGCTTGTGTTTTCCAGGCCTGATCCAAAGCCCACTGAAGACAACAGAAAGACTCCAATGGGCCCCAGGGGCTGAACTTATCTGATTCATTCCCTCATCAAAGCCCAGGTTGTCTGCATGAACATAGCCCCAGTTAGAGCTCTTCACAGCACTGTTGGCTTGCTCTGTGGGGCTGAAGCATGGAAATGTTAGGAAAGAAAGATGAAAAGGGATAGAAAGGAGAATAGCAATAATAACGGGGGAAAAAACAAAACAGGAACACACATCTTTCAAACTGAGCCTGCATGAGAGCGCTGAATGATTAAACAGTGCTTACAGCGGATGCTGAGCATTTAGGGTACCTTATAATTGTTGCTGTGAAAAAAGCAGCCTGTTTTATTTATCACTTGTAAAGCACTCAAAGAGAAACAGCTCATTTTTCTACCCTTGCACTGCAGCTGGGTGCAGGGCTCAATGGCAAACAGACACAGCAGGTTATATGGCTAATCCATACACTTTTTTTCTCCTTCTAAATCAGTTTCCAAGCTGTCACCGGGTGAGTGCTATCACTTAAAAACTGTGGTGGGAGGCAAGGCATCAGTAACCATCTCTAACTCATCTGATAACTATGTGCCCCAATTTGTTTAAAATTATATATGTGACACTCTATAGCTCTGGGGAGCGCCCTGTAACTCCCATATTCCTTATTTATACACAATTGTGATCTTGCATATAAAGCATGACATGCAAGGTATTGGGGGAAAGGTTATGATCTGCTGAAAGTCATTAATCTGTCTTACTATGTACACCATTAGTGCACATGAAGTTATGAGATTGTGTTGTATGGTGGTCAGTAAAACATGCTATAAATTGGGGAATTGGCCAGATATTAGCTCCCCAGAGGCAACAGCAAGGCATGGACTAAGGTCTAAGGTTAGTTAGGCCCCTAAATAGCTTTGAGGATTTGGGCCTTAGTGTTCTTTTAGGGCCTGATCCAATGTCCAGTCAAGTAAATGGCAAGACTCCCACTGACTTCAGTGGACTTTGGCTGATGCCATTAAGCATGAAATTGACAAACGATATAACTATACATCTAGAGCGGTGTTTCCCAAATGTGGGTTGCCGCTTGTGTAGGGAAAGCCCCTGGCAGGCCGGGCCGGTTTGTTTACTTGCAGTCTCCGCAGGTCTGGCCGATCGCTGCTCCCACTGCCCGCGGTTTGCTGCTTTAGGCCAATGGGAGCTGCTGGAAGAAGTAGCCAGTAAGTCCCTCAGCCTGCGCCAGGGGCTTTCCCTACACAAGCAGCATCCCAAGTTGGGAAACACTGATCTAGAGAGGGATGTACATTAAGGAGCTTGAGCTGGCATTTTCTCATGCGAGAATTTCTCGTATCTCAGACCTGATTGTCCTGTGAAAATAACAGGGCTGCTTAAATGAGCAATGTCTCCAGTATGGGGCCCTTGACCCTTCCCTCGAATCCACTACTGCAGACCTACGTTCCCCCTAAGCAGCGCAGCCACCCAGCAGTCTATCAAGTGTCGTGAACTTCAGGTGCCCCTCCCCCCACTGCTGCGCGGCTCCTGCCCTCTGCCTTGGAGCCCTGGTCAGCTGCTCCCAGGAACCTCCTGCTTGCTATGTGTGACGAAGTGGGGGTTTTCTTGGGGTTTTCTGTCTTTTCCAGGGTTTGCATGCACAGGGGGTGGGACTCAATGTATCTGGGTGTTACTGGTTTAACGAGGTGAGGGGAGAGGGAGTTTGTTGTTACAGAGGACCAGAGAGGGACTCGGGACCCCAGCCCAGGAGACACAACCGGTTCTGGCCAGTGGGAGGACAATGGGCTGCAGAGAGAGG
>NC_133787.1:2048682-2090395 GCF_003597395.2 Chelonoidis abingdonii | reverse complement strand
AAGGGCTGTCTCACTAAAAGGGGCACCCCCCACGGACCGCACAGGGCCAAGTGTGGGCACGATCTGTGAGTCCGTGACACTATGCACAGCAGAAGGGAGGGGAGGCGCTGATGTCAGGGTGGCCCCCTTCCCCCTCGCCCTCTGCCGCTGTCCCCCATCTACACAGAGCAAGGGGGGTTGACACGACAGGGCTCAGGAGTGGGATGGAGGGAGCTTGCTGGCAGCTGCTGCTGTGTCTGAACAAGCAGGCTTCAGACTGGTGAGTGCTGATCTACTTAAAAGGGCAGCGGACTTAAAGGGGAAACGGGTCGCGCTCTCTCTCTCTCACATACAGTCTGTCATGCTCACCTCCCAACACATACTTGTATTATTGTTGTTGTTTACTTCTTGATACTTCCTGCAATGCACATATATTCTCTATAATCTTATTCTTTCAAAGTGTGTTATTTTAGTGTTTTGACTGGGTTGTGCATTTCTTAATTTTTATTTCTCTCTTACGCTTCAATTTAATTCTTTGAGCAGTGGGGTCTAAAATGCCTAACCTGTCTTGGCTGGAGTAATTATCCCTATCGTAACTTTTCAAAATATATATTATATCTAAGTTTTTTGTTTCTAGTGGTAGTGCACATCTGCACATTACCTCGATATGGTGCACGTAATAAAATTCATTCTGCACATGGATGGAAAAAAATAGAGGGAACATTGCTGCAGACTCCTGCATGCATGTAACCTCTCCACTGAAATGAATAGGGAGTCAAAGTGGAGCAGGAACCCATTCTAGCAGATCTAACTGCAGAATCAGGTCCTAACCTTTTGCTCAGGCAAAACCCCAGATCAACAGCAATTTATCCAAGAAAAGGGCTTCAGGTCTGGCCCATATGGATTAAATAGTAACATCTATGGGCCAGATCCTGCATATCCCCCACTGAAGTCAGTGGGAGCTTCTGGTATGTGACCCGTGGGTTGTTGGTGGCAGGGATTTCCAGATCTTAAAGGATAAGCCTGTGCTGCCTGAGCTAAAAGGCCCTGCTCTTTTGGCCCAGGCAGTAGCAGGGTCATCAACCTTTATGTAACCCAGCCACCACTAAGGGGAGACAGAGTGCCACACTGCATAGGGGTCTGATGGGTTCTCTTTCCTGCCCACAAAACTTGTAGAATCCAGCCCTAGTTTTTTAAAAAAATCCCTAGTTTTCCTTCAAATTGGATCCAAAATACCTCCCCCTCCGCTACACACAGCAAGAACAGCCACGAAATCAAGACACCCGTGATGTAACCGGCTCCTCCAAACTTGCGCTGCGGCCTCTCCTTGGGAGAATGTTCACTCATTCATTACAGTTATTCAGGAACCAAAAGACTGGCTGCGTAATAAAGGTGAGGCTCATCAGCCAGGAAAAGTCTCAAACACAAAGAGGGGCTGGAGTTGGGCATAAAATTAAAGAACAATAAATCATCAGGGCTGAATCATCTGCACATCAAGAAGGTATGAAATAATGAAGCCGTCAAGCTACTGACATCATTTAAAATAGCTACGATGCTTGGACACTGGGTGGCTGCTGCCATGGCAGTGTTAAAAACAGCCACTGAATATTGTCCCAGGAATGCCAAGCTTATCTTAGTCCCTAGAAATGATCATTCAAGGCAGAGCTCCCCTCTGTGTGGCTAAGTTAGGAGGTCTATGAAATGAAATTGCCTGGCTTCTGGGTGTCAGTGTTGCTCCATTTCTGGGGCAACCAGCAGCTGCTTCTGCTGTGGCACGCACCTTTGGTTTCCCTTGGTGAAGGCTGTTCTTTGAGCAGATCAAGAGGGTGCAGATTTGATTTGAGAATCCTCTCTGCCAAGGATGAAAGCAAGGACCCGCATGCCCGTTTGTGATTTCCTCCCACACTGAAAATCTTTCCAGTGCACTCAGGCACTTGATCTCATTAGACGAAAAAGAGAGAACAGATGGAAACATAAAGGACTCATCAGCTGTCAACCAGTGACCCATTGTGACTCTGTCCCACTCCCTGCTAGAGCAAAAGCATGGCGAAGATGATGAGCCCAGAAATGGAGGAAGGGGAGGATTTCAGGTGGGCAGGTGAAGTCGTGGTAAATAAAAGAGCCCATGTTATAAAGCTACTCACCAGTAACAAGAATGAAAGGGGAGCGAGATGGAGAGCAGTTGCGATGGGGGCACCATGGGCATTTCCCCTCCCTTCACCAGGTTTGCTATCGAAGAGCAAGGAGTGTGTTATAGCTTTATTGTGACTCAGCTGAAAGAGCACTGGTCTCTTGAGCCCCTCTGGCCACCCTCAGCTGCTGGGCACCAGCAAACTATTAACACAGACCTACGAGCAAACCCCAAACATACCGGCAGCCATCTTCGTCGGGGCCTAAGGGAGTTTGGCACTCAAACCCCATTCGGGTTCAATGGGATTTGCAGTGCAGGTGTCTAATTCCTTTAGGAAAGAGAGCCCTGCTCTGGTTACTTGGTCTGCAGATAAAACAGGTCCCACCTCCTTTTTGAGCTGTGATCCCATGTCCCTTTGAGCTCTTGCTGACAGTTGCCACCAGGACCCCAGACCTGCAAGGACACACTCACGTCTGCCACTTCCTTTGCCCTGTTCACTTACATGGGATTCCTTGGGTGAATAAAACTATCCACGGGCAGAGCTGCCTGCAGGGCGGGGCCTGGACATGCTTTCCAAGCAGAATGCTTTCCGGGAGGCATCAGATGACCTTTACATGCGAAACAAGGAGCTGTGGGGTCCTCCTTTAGTTCATCCACATGGCAGACATGGCTTGAATTCAGCTTGTTAGCCACTGACCCTCCTCCCACACTCCTTTAATTATTAATGGATGCTAATTGCTCCAAGCCAGTTTTGAAGCACGTTGCTGGATGGCATTGAGTGCTGGAAGTTTGCCCTCATACTGCTGCCTGTGCTGTAACCTTTTCTCTGGTTGAGGACTTTGGTTCCCAAGGCCATCTGTCCTGCACTAACTTCCTAAGGCCTGGTCTACACTACAATTTTAGGTCGAATTTAGCAGCGTTACCTCGATTTAAGCCTGGACCCATCCACACGACAAAGCCCTTTTTTCCAATATAAAGGGCTCTTTAAATCGATTTCTTTACTCCACCTCAGACGAGGGGATTATCACTGAAATCGGCCTTGCCGGGTCAAATTTGGGGTAATGTGGATGCAATTCGACAGTATTGGCCTCTGGGAGCTATCCCAGAGTGCTCCATTGTGACCGCTCTGGACAGCGCTCTCAACTCAGATGCACTGGCCAGGTAGACAGGAAAAGCCCTGCGAACTTTTGAATTTCATTTCCTGTTTGGCCAGTGTGGCGAGCTGATCAGCACAGGTGACCATGCAGAGCTCATCAGCATGATGTGCACGTTGCTGGGGCACATTGCCCTGCCCATACTTTGTGAGAAGTCTGTGTCCATGTCTATGTCCTCATCACTCTAGTCACCGTGCTGCTGTCGCCTCCTCATCTGATTTTGCTTTTGCAGCTTCTGGTTCTGCACATACTCCAGGATAATGCACGTGGTGTTTACAGTGCTCATAATTGCGGTGGTGATCTGAGTGGCCTCCATGTTCCCAGTGCTATGGCGTCTGCACTGAAAAAAGGCTCGAAACAATTGTCTGCCGTTGCTCTGATGGAGGGAGGGGCGACTGACGACATGGCTTACAGGGAATTAAAATAAAAAAAAGGGGTGGCTTTGCATCAAGAAGAAACACAAACAACTGTCACACAAAATGGCCCCATCAAGGATTGAACTCAAAACTCTGGATTTAGCAGGCCACTGATTTCACAAAACAAATCGGGTCAATTTCTTGTTTTGATCCATCTATCTTTTACATCTTAGGCTGGCAGCAGACTGTGCAGTATGATTGCTAGCCATCGTCATCTCCTGGCTGCTCATCAGAAGACAGTGCAGTACGACTGCTAGCCATCATCATCTCCTGGGTGCTCAGCAGAAGATGGGAATGACCTGGCTGAGTCACTCCCATGTCTGCCCAGGTGCCCCTGACCGACCTCACCGAGGTTGGCTAAAAGAGCACCCAGGAATACGACAACGATGGTTAATTGTAATGCACCATCTGCTGCCAAAACGCAATGAGCTGCTGCTGTGTAGCAATGCAGTCCCATGTCTTCCAGCACGCAGGAGACGTACGGTGACGGTGAGCTGAGCGGGCTCCATGCTTGCCATGGTATGGCGTCTGCACAGGTAACCCAGGAAAAAAGGTGCAAAACAATTGTCTGCCATTGCTTTCATGGAGGGAGGGAGGGAGAGGGGGACCTGACGACATGTACCCAGAACCACTCGTGACACTGTTTTTGCGCCATCAGGCATTGGGATCTCAAACCAGAATCCCAATGGGCAGCAGAGACTGCAGGAACTGTGGGATAGCTACTCACAGCTACCTACAGTGCAACGCTCCGGAAGTCGATGCTCGCCTCGGTACTGTGGATGCAGTCCGCCGACTTAATGCACTTAGAGCATTTTGTGTGGGGACACACACAATTGACAATATAAAAACGATTTCTAAAAAAAGACTTCTCTAAATTCGACCTAATTTCGTAGTGTAGACATACTCTGAGAGATTTTTAAAAGGAAATAGATTCTGGGTTATTTCTCATGAGAGCCCCACAGGGCCTGTTACAAGCAGCCTTAGGAGCTCCTTTCCATGTGATACAGCGGGTAAAAGCCAGGTCTGGGATTAACCCAGCCAGGTACTGTACCGCCTTGGAACAAGACAGGGCTGGCACAGGCCTCTGGAGCTCTCCCTACAGAGCAGCTCTGGGTAATTAACCCAGCAGTGCTAAGGGTCAGGAAGCTTCACTCTGAGCTGGTTCCTGTTCACCAAGAGCAAAGGCAGCAGTTGACCTTTGTAGGCTGTTCCAGGTGCTGCTCAGGGCACAACTCCTCCCTCTATCTGTTGATAGGTTTTTCCCGGGGGGATGCAGCAGATTAGATTTGGCAGAGTGTATTCCAGTCTGTCGTGGCAGCCCCAGGCTCAGCCTCTCTCCTCTGCTGCTGAGGGTGCTTTTCTGCATCACTGGGTGTAACTTTCTGAGTGGACCACAGAGCATTTAGACCGATCCCTGTGCCTTCTGAGCCTCCTCTACAGCCCAAGCCCTGACTTCCCAGCTCACTGCGGCTGTGCTCTCCATGCCCTCTCCGGCAGCTTGAACTACAGCTGCAAGTCCTGGCTGGGGAATGGTTGGCTGGGGAGGGCAGAGTTAAGAGCTGAGTGTTCCTTTCTGAGAAGCAGCTGTTCCCAGGGCACCAGATTAATTAGTGACTGTTTAGACAGCGCTTTGAACAGGGACGGCACTAGAGCAGTGCTTCGCATTGTTATTATTGGCCTACGACAAAGATTGTTTATTCATCTTCAACAACAGCTGCAACAAGAGAGCTCAGGTCTTATGCTTGATTCTCCCTTTTACTAACACATACACACCCCCTTATAGACAACGAACACTATTCGTCCTCCTCGCCTTAGCCGTCAAGCCAAGCCAACAGGAGAATGGCAATGGTTTAGCAGGAAGCCTTGCCTACCAGATACAGCATAAAACTCAGGTTCCATCCCTGGCTCCGTCACCAGCTTGCTGTGCAGTTTTAGGTTTTAATCTTTCTGTGCCTCCCTTCCTTCCTCTCTAAAATGGGGTTAATAGCGACTTGCCTTAGAGGGGTGTTATCAAGATGTGCTTCGAGATCCTTGAATTTAAGCTGCTGTAGAAGCACAAAACGCTTTTGACCATGGTTCATCACTGATCAATATACTGTTAGAACTTCACACCTGAAATCTGTGTGAGCCCACAGGACATCTGCTGTGCTGCCTTTGACCAAAGGAGAACTCTGTGGACTACTTTTTCTTTCCCCTTTTTTAGGCCTCACCCTTCCACAAAGCACATAAGCACACATTTAATGTTAAACAGGTGCCTATGTCCCATTAAAGTCAGCACCTTAGATAAGTTCAGTATATCATTTGGCCATCCCAAAGCAGTCCTTTCACTTCCATCTGGGCCACTCCCATTGTAAGACTTTCCTGTGGGATCTCTCCACTAGAATTTTATTTACATTGATGAGATACGCACATCTGGCCAAATTCAGGCCTGGTGCAAGAGAACACAATTTCAGGGACTTCAGTGGAGTTACATCTACTTATAACCAATGTGAAATTTGCCTGTGCTGCACATATATACCCCAGCCACGCACCCACCCTCTTCCGTTGAATACTGAGAGTGCAAGAATAATATTGAACAATAGAGAAATTACTTAGTTCAGAGCCGTGTGCTCCTTATTTTCATTGAAATATTTGAGTCTCCCCAGTACTGTGGTTCTTATTTCATTTGCCTCTGGTATCCTTGTGCAGATGTTATTAATTCCTCCTCTGTATGGCACTTGTTTGGAATCTCTCTCCCTGTTGAAGGCTGCTAGCATTTAGATTTCAGACAGCACTGCTTGTCGCTTCTCCAGTTGCCATTTATCGATTTCCTTTCAGAGAGTGAAAAGTCTTAAGGAGCACACTGAAACCTAAACTACAGAACAGGGGAGCGACAGCCACAGCAGCCCAGATCTGGGGCACAATTGAAATCTGCACCAGCCCACTGGAAGGCCTGGAACCAGTGGGATCAGAATAGCCTAGAGCCCAAGGCAGACACACTTTCTAAGTGAGCACTGCTGTAAGGGCCGAAGAAGAAGGACATTGTGATAAAATGTGCAGTGGCTTCTCTGAACGGTGCCTGCTCCTCTTCCTGACCTCTGGCACAAGGCAGCTAGACAAGTAACACATTTCCTTGTCTGCTGCATCCTCTGCTGGGACCAGATGGCAGCTCCCTTCTTCCTTCCAGACACATTTATTTTAGTGGAAAGGTAACCGCTGCCACTGTGATGCTGACAGGTGGAAATGGACTGTAGGCTTCACAGAGAGCGGTGATGGCTCAGGCTTGCCTCTGCCTGTTGCCTAGGCTGCTACTGCATTTCTGTGGGTGGGGTCCCCAATGGCCCACAGCATATGGTGTTTCCCTACTTCTGCCCCCTCAGTACAGGCAGTGGGGCTGAGGTGAGTACCTGCACCAATATATACACACAACTGTGTGTGTTGCAGGCCCACATAGGATTGTGACACCACTGCCTGTACAGTACCGGGATTGGGGTAGAGACCCATCTGACCCACTGCTACCTGGCTGGCTAGCAGGCACTAGTCCAAGCTCAGATGCCGGCCCGTGGCAGCCCAGCTCTATAGTCTGATAATTATTGTGCCTCTTGCTGCGCTAACCTCTCCAGGTAATGCTTCAGCAGCTGAACACTGGTGCACCAAGAGAAGCAAAGAGCTGGTTCCAGAAGCATCAACAATTGTTCAATTCCCCTCTCCTGAGCTTCAACCCAAGAGCCACCAGATTTCTGGTCAGCATGAGTAGTACTCCTCTCAGCTAGCCTAGCACTGGGATATGGGGGAGAAGATGGCACCGTGAATCTCAAGAGACTAAAATGTTATGTGCCATCACCAGAGAATAGGAGGGAGGAAGGTTTCATCAGGGCCTGAGGCCCCTGCAATGGGAGGAAACTACTTAAGTTATATGTACCCAGATAATCTTAGCTAGTTACCCCACACTGCATAAGAAGGTGATCCCCACCCCCGGGATACTACCACACTGACCTGAGGGAAAATTCCATGTGAGAAAGTGAGAAAGAACCAGCCAGCCAAGCTCTTGTGAGAGAATATTCAGTGCCACCACAGAGCCCTGGCCCACCCCATCCAATGTCCCACCTCCAGCTTTGGCCATTCCTGATGCTTCAGAGAAAGGAAACAAACAAAAAAACCTAACCCGGAAAACATTTGCGGGGGGGAGGAAGAGTGGGGATTATCTTCCTGACCCCTGCAGAGGACTGTCAGGAAGCCCTGAAGCATGAGATTTTAGGAACATAAGAAAGGAACTGGAAGGATCCCCAGTACTGCTGATTCCTGTCCCCCACCATCATAAGCAATCATAGAAACATAGAATATCAGGGTTGGAAGGGACCTCAGGAGGTATCTAGTCCAACCCCCTGCTCAAAGCAGGACGAACCCCAACTAAATCATCCCAGCCAGGGTCTTGTCAAGCCAGGCCTTAAAAACCTCTAAGGAAGGAGATTCCACCACCTCCCTAGGTAACCCATTCCAGTGCTTCACCACCCTCCTAGTGAAATAGTGTTTCCTAATATCGAACCTAAACCTCCCCCACTGCAACTTGAGACCATTGCTCCTTGTTCTGTCATCTGCCACCACTGAGAACAGCTGAGCTCCATCCTCTCTGGAACCCCCTTCAGGTAGTTGAAGGCTGCTATCAAATCCCCCCTCACTCTTCTCTTCTGCAGACTAAACAATCCCAGTTCCCTCAGCCTCTCCTCATAAGTCATGTGCACCAGACCCCTAACCATTTTTGTTGCCCTCTGCTGGGCAACCTGTAGCGGTGCATGAGATTCTTCCTTTCTAAAAGCAGGACTCTGCACTTGTCCTTGTTGAACCTCATCAGGTTTCTTTTGGCCCAATCCTCCAATCTGTTTAGGTCACTCTGGACCCTATCCCTACCCTCCAGCGTATCTACCTCTCCCCCCAGCTTAACGTCATTTGCGAATGTCCTGAGGGTGCAATTAATCCCCTCATCCAGATCATTAATGAAGATGTTGAACCAAATCAGCCCCAGGACCGACCCTTGGGGCACTCCGCTTGATACTGGCTGCCAACTAGACATGGAGCCATTGATCACTACCAGCTGAGCCCGACAATCTAGCCAGCTTTCTATCCACCTTATAGTCCATTCATCTAATCCATACTATTTTAACTTGCTGGCAAGAATACTGTGTGAGACTGTGTCAAAAGCTTTGCTAAATCAAGATATATCACATCCACCACTTTCCTGGGCAATCAGGTTGGTCAGGCATGACCATCATGACCAATCCCATCAGATAATCCCACTCCCACTCCTTGTTCTATCAGATGGACACAAGCATACAACTGATCAAACAAATACATTGGGAAAGCCAGTCAGTGATGTAAACCAGGGGTTTAGATGGGAGTGGGGCTCCTCAGCATACTCCAGTATGGAAAAGGTGATCCCAGTATAGGGAGCATTGAGAACAACTGAGTGAGGTGTTTTCAAAGAGTAGCACTGCGTTGGTTCTTAGAAACATGTTCCAACCCCTCTATATTCTAAGGCTGTGTTCCTGTGAGTTGTAGCCATATGTGCCAAACACCAAAGCTCTGTGGTTGTGTTACACTCGTATCAGAGAGTGGTTCTCAATCTTTTCTATGCAGGGATCGTGTTCTCCATCCCAGAGCATTACAGAGACCCCCTTCCCTGTCCCGCTTGCTTGTAAAGCTCACTCAGGCCACCCAGAAAAGAAGCTCATTCATGTGAAGAACACCGGTTACAAGTCATTGGATTTTGTGACTTGGAGAGTGTTTGCACAAAATGAAAAAGCAAGGCTAATGCAGCTGAGGTTTAGGTCTAATCATTCATAGTCTCTAGAATGGGTTAGGAAATGTTCAGCAGTATCTATTGTGAAGATAAAGCCTCTCCACTGCAAGCAGCATTAAGTCTTTGCTGAGTGGCAGGGATGGTTTCTGTGTGTGGATTACATATAGTGTGAGGATTAGCACATTTTTCTTTCTAATATATAGCCCTCTACATAAACCCCAGGTATAGATCCATACTATCAGATGTATGTTAGCCCAGGTAACTTCGGTGACTAGAACTTGTGCCCCCTAGTAGTGACAGAGATAGTTCAGTTTTCATTGGAGCAGAGGTTCTCAAACTGTGGTCCGCGAGCTCCATTCAGGTGGTCCGCAGATAGTTCCCTCTATGATGCACAGCTGAGTGGTCACACACGAGAGAATGAAGGGCCCATCCACCTAATTAGCAGAGTCATGGAAGCACGGCTCCGCTAATTAGGTGCCTTGACCCTGGAGAAGATGCACATGTAAGGTGAGGTGGTGGCCTTGGGGGGGAATAGAGGGTAGGTGGGAGGGGGCAGTAGGGTGAGAAAAGGGGGTGGGGGGAATTTGGGACATGCAGGGCTAGAGAGGGCCAGAGAAAGAGGCGACCTTCCTCAGCTCCAGGGCTGCAGCTGCCAGGGAGAGACGGCCCTCCTTCCCAGCCTCAGCTCTGTGGGGGGGAGATCCCCCATGCTTCCCAGCAGAGGGCACATCCATCGCATTAGAAAGGTAAGACTCCTGATATTAAAATATGAATTGTGTGCTTACGGGTTCTTTTATACAGCATTTTTATCAAAAGCGCTTTTTACAATAGTTAGCTACTGGTACAAACAACATTTGGAAAGATCATTAAGTAATCCACCGAGACCCTCAGCAATTTTCAAGTGGTCCGCAAAAAAAAGTTTGAGAACCACTTTATTAGAGCTTGTAATTCCAGTGCTGTGCATGAACTTCTGTTGGGGAAGTTAAATGGGACCAGTTCCAAGGAGGCAGAGAGCCTCCTCCCCCTTCCTCATCCAGCCTACACCACCCTGAGTCAAAGCAACACTTGCCTGGAAAGGGTAAAACGTTTACCTATGCCCAAATGTATAATTTCCTTACTAATTGAGACAAATGTTCAGCCTGCTGCGTAGGATCAGTGGCATGCACTTGTGGGACCCAAAGCCCTCTGATCATCATTCTTTTCCTCTAGGCCTTGCTATCCAGGGGAATTCATCCCGCTCACCTCCCACATAACATTGGTTTATAGAGCTCACTGGACATGCCTTAGAGGTCATCAGATCTCAGTGTATAAAGAGGCTTTAAGCACCTAGGAGTCTGGGAAGGAGGAGAAGGGACAGAGCAGGGAGATCAGGCCAAGAGTGGCTTCCCATGCAATCCCATTGGTGGTGGAGGGAGGGGGTTCTTCCCTTCTGAGTTTACTTCCAGGAGGGCAGAGTGCTGGCCTGGGAAGTGCTGAGGAAACAGGTCCCCTGCTGCTATGTGGTTTGTGCTCGTGACTCAGGTGGAGGAAGATGGCTGTCACGTGCTACCCTGCCTCCTCCTCACAGCAAGACACCAGAGATGGCTTCTCTAGGAGAACCTTTAATACACTGCCAGGGATGGCTGGTAGAGTCACCAAATAGCAAGAGTGAAAAATTGGGATGGGGAGGGGGGTAACAGACACCTATATAAGATAAAGCCCTGAATATCAGGAGTCTCCTGATACAATTGGGACATCTGGTCACCCTAATGGCTGGTGTGAGCCTAAGTAAGGTGTGTCTCACATGGCACCACCTTGTGGCTGAATCGTATAATAGTCTATTAAGACAGTAATCCAGGATCACTCCTTTGACAATCACTTGGGGTATGTCCACACTGCAATAGAACACATGCGGCTGGCCCTGGGCAGCTGACTCAGGCTCACAGGCTTGGGCTGTGGAGCTACAAGATTGCAATGAAGACTTTAGCCCAGGATCAGGCCAGAGCCCGAATGTCTACACTGCAATTTTATAGCCCTGAAGCCCAAACCCCACGAGCTAAAGTCTGCTAAGCTAGGCCAGCCACAGGTGTTTTACTGCAGTGTAGATATACTCACAGTGGTACAGCCGGAACATTTGCAGTCACAGCCTGAAGAGCTAATAAGAGAACATGGAGACACAGGACAGAGCACCACAAAGTAAAATGAGCCGGGGGTGACATTCAGCAAGTGACTTTAGACAATCAAAATGATGCATGTATGCGTTAATGCTTCTTTAAAGGAAAGACTGTGGTTTATAGGCATTATGGCAGGACAGCTTTCACAAGGGACTTGGAGGAGGAGAGGGCAGTGATTTTAAATAATTATAATCAAGCATAACAACAAACCTCTCTGCAATGCAACCTCCAGCAGGTAGCTCAGAGTCTCATCTTGGAGCAAAGAGGCTACTGGGAAATCATCCTCCACAACAGAAAGCAGCTCATTAACAGCTCTTACGGAAGAGAAACCCTTCAGGTATGGCACCCTTGAAATGGAGGCCAGCCCTATCCAGAGACGGGACGTCTACATCTATCAAACGATGCTGCAGTCACACTTCAAAGTTGTGGTCACAAGATCTCTTTCAAGATGTCTAACAAGCGTGAATGCATTGGTCCTTCATGGAATGTGCGAGAACTCACTGTGACCCTTTAAGACTCTGTGGACCCCATCATCTTTTCATTTACATGTACTGTTACTTCATAGAAGACACTGAGTACTCCTCTTTCACGCAACTCTGAGACTAAAATTGGGCCCTCCCTGTCACTCATTTAGTGCATCAAACACACTCTTTTGGCTCAGTCATGGTGTTCCTTGTACACACAAAACTCCACAATTCATCAGTACATCTCAAAGGGCAGTATCAAAGAGAGGACAGTATCATTACCCCCATTTTACAAATGGGGAAACTGAGGCACAGAGCTTTGGAGGCACTCGCTCAAGGTCACCACCAGCAGACCCATGAATAGAACTTCAGTCTTCTGAGTCCCAATCTAGTGAGCTCTCTCTCTCTACTTGAGTCCTTTATCTCTCATTTAAATAGCAAGTTACTTTGGCTGAGCTGGGTATAGTCTTTGCTGTTCAGAAGAGACCATGAAAGTTTTGAAATTGTTTTACTAAAAATTAAACATAAAAGGTCAAAAAACAAAAAAAGAGAGACGTAAAGAGCACCACATGTAAAGAACAAAATATGAGGAATGCCTCCGCCACAGAACACCATCAAACCCGCACGTATAGGTCAATCTATTCACAGTTGTTTTTATTACATAACTAAACAGGGATTCTTTAGGGTTGAAATTTCTCATGCTCAATTCAAAGATTAAAACATTCCAAAACTGTTAAGAAAATCAGTAAAGCAATTGGAGTTGTATACAAATATTAAAAAGAGAAAGAAAAACAAAACAATATTAAGTTTCTTTAAAGAAGCACTAAGGTTATTCTTGCACTTAGTTAACTCAACAGGTTAGTTTTTAAACTTCAGCCTTGCCCTGGACTTTGTTGTTAATGAAGCCAAATGAGTAGTAGATGGTCCAAGATATTTGGACCGAGATTTTTCAAAGCTGATTTGGGGTTGATCAGTTTTGGGGTGTACAGCTTGACATAAGAGTCCAATTTTCAGCAAGTTCTTAGCACCCATCCTACAGAAAGATCAGATCCCCTTAATGTGTTTCAAGTTGGGCATCCAAAAATCACTCAACACTTTTGAAGATCTTGACCTTGGAATGCACAAGGTTGCTCAGCATCTCTTCATGAATTTGTTGGCTTTCCTTTTGGTGCCATCTGGATTTTTAAAAATTAATTTACTGTAAAGTATGCAATAAAAACAAAAATGTATCAGTCTGATGAGAGCTTCAGCATGCTTGCCTGACCCATAGACGTGCTTATAATGAAGTCATTAAGGTGGCTTGTATAAGGTGAGCAGAATCACCACTGGCTCTCCGTTTGCTGCAGAACGGAATTCAAAGCTCACAGGATGCAATTTTCTAAAGTATTATGGCTGCAGGCTGGAACAATGTGTATAGTGGGGGTGCTGACAGCCATTGAGGCAAACTGTAAACCTCGTGTATATGATGGAAACCGCTTCAAGCCAGTGGATGCGGCAGCACCCCTAGTTCAAGCACCTATGCTATGGCCTGGATCCTCAAAGGTATTTAGGCACCTCAACTCCATTGAAATCACTGAGAGCTACATGCCTAAATACCTTTGAGGTTCTGCATCTAATTGGTAAAACTCTTGTTGACGTCAATGGGAAGAAAGTTAGGCTGCTGCTGAGCACTGCTGAAACACTCACCCCACCTTAGAGACCACTGCAATGCCACAACAGCTATGCCTGCCTGGGACATTGCAAATGGCAGACCCATGCTTAAGCTGTCAGGCTCTGGGGGTGCAGAGAGATCCCCATGGAAGAAAAAAAAGAGTCACCTACCTTTTCATAACTGTTGTTCCTGGAGATGTGTTGCTCACGTCCGTTCCATTCTAGGGTGTGCGTGCCCACGTGTGCACTTGTCAGAGATTTTTGCCTTAGCAGTATCCGAAGGGCTGACTGTGGCGCCCTCTGGAGTGCTGCGCTCATGTGTCAGTGTATCAGGCACCACCGACCCTACGCCCCCTCAGTTCCTTCTTGCCGCCGACTCCAACAGAGGGGCAGGAGGGTGGGTAATGGAACGGACACGAGGAACACATCTTGAAGAACAAAAGATGAACTAGATGGACTTTGATTGATGAGAGCGACAAGCCCTGGAGCATGAGATGCAGGAGGTGGTCTAGAATGAGTTGCAACAAAGCTCGCTCAGGACAGTCACCTTTACTCCTTTAGTCACCATCAGGTGAGCTGCTTCCATTTGGTCAGGTAGGTCACTCTGGTGGAGGGCTTTTTCCTTCCCAACAGGACTCACTGGACCTCGGCCAATCACTGCCATTCTTGCATGTTTAGCCACACAGCAACCAAGCCGTCAGATGTAGCACCACCAGGATCAGGTGCAGGAGACTGCCGTGGTTCTGGGACAACAGGTCTCACCTGAGTGGTAGCTGGAACGGGGTCACCACTGAAGTCCAGCAGAGCGCTGAACTAGAGCTGGCATGGCCACACTGGTGCTATGAGGATGACCCTCACCCTGTTCTGTTTGATCTTCATTAGGATCCTGGGCAGCAACGGCACCAGGGGGAAGGCATACATCAGATCCCCCGATCACAGGATCAGGAAGGTGTCTGACAGGGATCCTTTGTCCATGTCCTGAAACGAGCAGAAAATGTGATATTTTCTGTTCTGCCTGGACGTGAATAGGTCCATCCAGGGAGTTCCTCACTTGTGGAAGACAGAACTGACCACCTCTGGATGAAGGAACCACTCGTGCAGAGATGAGGATGTCCTGCTGAGGCAGTTTGCCCAAGTGTTCTTGGCCTCTGGGAGGTGAGCGGCTCTGAGATGCATATTGTGCTGCAGACATACGTTTCCAAGCCAGAGCACTTCTTGGCAGAGGACAGACAACGTGGCTCCACCTTGCCTGTTGATATATAACACCGTAGCCGTGTTGTCTGTAAGGATCTGAACCACCATGCCTTGTATATAAAGGCAGAAAGGCCGGTAGGCTAACTGAACTGCCCTGAGTTCCCTATGTGCAGGGACCAATCATGACTGGACCAATGAGCTTGCATACGGAGATTGTCCAGGTGGGCTCCCCATCTTATAGCCAAAGTATCTGATACAAGAGTCACTGATGAGGCTGGGGCCACAAAGGTAACTTCTTCCAGCACAGATGCAGGATCTTACCAGCAGCTGACAGACAGTATGCTGCCTGGAATCCTGACCATCCAGTCCATGCTGTGCCATGTGGGGATACAGACCAAAGCCAGCCACGCCTGTAGGGGTCTGAGGCAGTGTCGCGCATGTCGGACCACATAAATGCATGCTGCCATGTGACCTAACAGTCTCAGGCACGTGTGGGTGGTGCGAGCGGTTAGGCTCGCAGAGATAATATGAGGTCCACCATGGCTTGGAACAGAGTCTCAGGGAGGAAAGCTCCGGCCCGAGTGGAGTCAAGTACCACCCTAGCAAGTGGGAAGAAGCCATAAAAGCGATAAAATGGCATCATGGGGGACCGCACTCTCCCTACAACACACTTGGAAACACCTGAGGAACAAAGACTGAACAGGGAGAAAATGATGGTCCCAGGCTAAGAGATTTTTAGCCTGTGTATGAAAACCTGCAAAACCGAAGCTGCAGAGCCAAGGCAACTTATGCCTTAAGAATCTGTCAGCCTGTTTATCACTCGGGTGAGAATTTGCTAATTCATATCCTACCTATCTAGTGTGTTAAGCTCAGTTTGCAATTTTGTTTATTTTCTAAAATAATCTGCTTTGATCTGTTTGCTATCACTTATAATCAGTTAAAATCCATCTTTTGTAGTTAATAAACTTGTTTTTGTTTTGTCTAAAACCAGGGTGTAAAAATGATAACTTGGGGCAGAAAGCTGTTGCTTCTCTCCCTCCACATTGAGGGAGGGGGTGAATTTTATGAGCTTATGCTGTACAGTTCCCTGTGCAGCACAAGATGGTATAATTTGGGCAGGGGCGGTTCTAGGCATTTTGCTGCCCCAAGCACGGCAGACAGGCTGCCTTCGGCAGCTTGCCTGTGGAGGGTCCGCTGGTCCTGCGACTTTGGCAGACCTCCTGCAGACGTGCCTGTGGGAGGTCCTCCGAAGCCACGGGACCAGTGGATCCTCCACAGGCAAGCCTGCGGGAAGTCCGCCGAAGCCGTGGGACCAGCGGACGCTCCACAGACAAGCCGCCGCAGGCAGCCTGCCTGCTGCCCTCGCAGCGCCAGCAGAGCGC
Organism: Chelonoidis abingdonii; assembly: GCF_003597395.2. Lineage (NCBI taxonomy): Eukaryota > Metazoa > Chordata > Testudines > Testudinidae > Chelonoidis > Chelonoidis abingdonii. The sequence goes on along the minus strand of NC_133787.1, from coordinate 2,074,096 downwards.
CCCCCACGGCTTGCCGCCCCAAGCACGCACTTGGCATGCTGGGGCCTGGAGCCGCCCCTGAATTTGGGGTTTACACTCCAGAGGGGGGGTGAGTGCCTTAGCAACTGGGAGTGCCTTAGCTGAGCTTTCCCATGCAGAGCTGATCGCAGCATCTGTGTAAAGCTGCAGCTGTGTATGTCCCTATCTGTGTGTATGCCAGTGAAAGAGCAAACTTGAAGAGCTTGGCAACTTATCACAGCACCACAGTGTGAAAGGGAACCCAGGCTGGTGGGTCAGGCAGGCTCAATGGTACCCCAGTTCCAAGTGGCACCCTGGGGGGAACCCGTCACAGAATCGACATGAGCAAGCCCTCGAAGAAACCCAACTGTGGAACAGTTTGTCAGAGCTCTGATTCAACCTAGGACTGATAGTATTTAGAGCTCAACATCAGACATACCTCATAGAGGAAACTTCCCCTCAGGAAATGCAGCCCCAAACATGCTCATGTTCAGCTGCCCCAGACTCCAGAGGAAGAGAAAGAAATAACATCATTTGTGTTTGCTTTTCCATACTGGTCTGGCACTTCAACACCAAGGTGACAGGCACCTTAGCAGGGAGATAATTGGATAGCACAGAATCCCTCCCTCGTAGGCTGGAATACAGCAGGTAATAGACACCTTTTATAAGGTCCATATCTAATGATTCCATGAAAAGCGTCATCAAAATGTGCCCTTGAATCTGTTCAGATGTTACTGTGCCAGGGATGGTTTAACATTAGAACCCATCGAGAGTGAGAGAGCGAGCGAGCGCACGTGCACAAGCTTTATAAGCAGCCACAGAGCACAGTGCTTCAGAGCAACTCTTCAAAACCACTGGCGAATGCACGCCCCAGGGGGTTCTGTAATTGCCATGCTGCCTACCCGTAATGATAGGGGGAGCGAATCGGGGCAGCTGCAAGGATTAAATGAGACACTTGTCTAAACAAATCCAGGATGCTCTTTTCCCCGGATTTTTCTGTGCCATGGTGACAAGAGATGCAATTACATACAATACGGTTTAGATGAGATCCGATAAAGTTAAGGTGAAGAGTACTCAGTCTGAACAATATTTGATGCATTGCTTTGCATTAGAGGAGCGGCTTGAGGTCCCAACTGAGTCCAGTGCTCCGTGGCGTCAGATTCTGTGGAGATAAATACAGTCAGGCCCTAGCGGAAGAGCTGGCAGGAGGCCAGAGGGAGAGAAGGGAAATGCCACTGCTCCCATTTTACAGGCGGAGGGAGATAAAGGGCCCAATCCAGCGCCCACTCTTGTCAGTTGGAAAACTCCAAATTCACTTCAACAGGCGCTGGGTTGGGCCCCAAGTGACTTACCCAAGCCCATGCAGGAAATCTATGGCAGAGACAGAAGCTGAACCCAGAGCTCTTGAGTCCTAACCACAAGACCATCCTGACTCTATGGGCTAGGACTGTACTGCAGTGCAAGCAGGTGTGTGCATGCAGCCCATACAGGCATACCTGTGCTAGCTGAGACTGACACTATGTCACGTAACCATAGCAGCACAGTGTGTACTCAGGGTCCAGGGCAGGGCTGTACTCCAGTTACAATGGCAGCGTAGCCATGGTTTCGGGGACAGCAGCCTGAGCTGGTCTCTCGTGTACAACCCCACCTAGAGAACCCATCTAGCTAGCTCAGGGATGTCCACCCGACCTGCAATCACATCTCCTGGTAGGGTTGCATGTAATTCTGTATCACTCTCCATTTAGGGTTCATTGTTCTTTGTCCCCTTGGGCAAATCTTTCTGTGAGTGCGGGGAGTGGGGAGCGGTGGGCAACGGAGAGAAAGGAAACTATTATCTAAAGAAAACATTCACTCAGCCCTCACAAACATGGGGGAGGCAGATTCTCTGCATTCAGATTTGGCCCCAGGTCTCGAGTCTTCCAATCTTTCAGTTAATAGATGCTCAGTATCTGACTGCTGACCTGGAGTTCCAGAATAAAAAAGGATTCACCAGTAAGGATAAGACCATGGCTTCCACTCCCTCCTCTTCGCTTCCAGAGCAGAGCAAACAACCAGGAAAAATAAGAGCTTAGATTCATTAGAGACAACGTCTCATTTGTTCCTCACAGCTGCCCCATTCTATCCCCCCTATCATTACGGTCAGGCTCCATGGCAATTACAGATCCCCCCTGCAGGTGTATTCTCTGGAAGATTTGCTCTGAATTACAGCTCCTCCTACATAGAATCTTCTTTAGGATCTACGTCCAAAAGCCATGCAGGAAGTTGGCAAGCAAAGCCCATGAGATGAGGGCCGTCTGCCTCATGAAGGCACCTGGGATACAGATATTTTTGCCCCATGCCCAGCCTTCTAACAATTCCATCTGTCATGTCAAAGGCCTGCATTGTTTAGTGGCAGCAGTAGACAATTTGTTTCCTGTTCTGACTTTATGGCACTCCTGTTGTCCCAATAATGCCTATACACCATTCTGTTAGCAAGGTTATCTACTCAGTTATATATAGCAACACAAACTTGCATGATGCTTTACAGGCAAATGAGACACGGACACTATATGGAAAGAGATGTGTTATTGAAAGAGCTGATCCTGAGAGGTACTGAGCACCCTTCTCGCTCTCATGCAGCTTGGTGGGACTTGAGAGCACTAGCACCTCACATAGTCAGGTCCCAAGTTAGATTTCACAGTGTAACAGAAATAGCCCAAGACCACAGGTGGTGGGAGGTGGGCTGGTTAGAATCGAAGGCAAGATTCTTTGTAAATTCTTTGGGGCAGGAAGCAGCTGTGTGTTCTATCTGTACAGCACCTAGGATAACGGGGTCCTGGTCCGTGGCTGGGTCCCCTAAGTACCTCCACAATACAACCAACCGCCCACCAATAGGAGCAGAGAACTGTTCCTGGGGAAGTGTTAACGGTGAGTAGATCCTAGGGGATTAGGGTGACCAGATGTCTTGATTTTGGGGTCTTTTTCTTATATAGGTTCCTATTACCCCCCACCCATCCCGATTCTTCACACGTGCTGTCTGGTCACCCTGCAGCGGATGGGGATCATTATAAGGTGGCTGTCCCTCCTTCTCACAGCTGCACTCGCAGTGGCCTATCTTGAACGCATGTCACAGTTCAGGCTGCATTGGGGAGGGCTCCCCAACAACTGCTGAAGAGAAGGACGAGGCCACCAGAGCAGTCACCAGAGAGGAACTAGAGCAGTGGTTCCCAAACTGAGGTTCGTGAACCCCTGGTGGTTCAGAAAATGTTACAGGGGGTTCTTGGAGAAAAAATCCCTTACTGGTGGACACAGCTGTCCTTAGGGATCCCAGACACCATGGGGCCACAACCTGGAGTCCTTGGACTTCCAAGAGCTAAGCAGATCAAAACAACTGTGTCTATCACACTGAGGAGATTTAAATTTCAAGACTCCTTATAAGAAAGAGAGAGGAAGGTGGATATTTTTTGCTGTTTTTTAAATTAAATAGGCAGCTAGTGTTGATTTTAAAATTATTATGAAGATCAGGTTTAAGCTTTGTTGTAACGTGAATTGTTTGCCTGGACTGCTCCAAGACCCGAATGCTTGTGTAGGAGGAACTCTGAGTTGGTTTCTTCAATACATACATGCTTTCACATCTGATACTCCTTGATGAAACACAGGAGCCTCGTCTTATGACAGGATTATTCAAAGTGATACAAGCTGCGAAAGTGAGATCTTGGAAGAGTGTTGCCATTTTCATAATGTAATAAAAATACTGTAATGATAAATTAATAATAAACAGTGTGTAATAAACACGTCATAAAAACAAATTTTGTATTTCCAAGATCACTGCTTTTATAATTTATACTCAGGTAAAGGAGAAAATCCCTGGAAATATTCATTTTTAGAAAAGGGTTCGCGAGGCTTTAACAACCTGTGAACCCCTTTCAGTAAAATGTAAAGTTTGGGAGACACTGAACTAGATCATGGTCTTTCTTGCTTTTGTCAGCTTATCCTGGCTTTGCCTTTGTTAGTTGGGCATTTCAGCAAAGCTGGGTACTGGCTCTTTATAAGATTACTTAGTGGGTTTAAAATAACTAACTAACTAAAATCAGTTTTACCTTGGGTATGTGGATGGGGGAGAGGCCCAGGCTTCCCTAAAGGGTTATATTACTAATAATCATTTGTATTATGGCACTGCCCGGAGACCCTGATCAGGGACAGGCCCGTCTCGGGGTACGTCCAGACTACCCGTCATATCGGCAGGTAGCGATCGATTTATCAGGGATCAATATATCGCATCGCATCTAGACGCAATATATCAATCCCCGAACGCGCTCCCGTCGACTCTGGAACTCCACTAGAGTGAGCGGTGGTAGCGGAGTCAACGCGGAAGCTGCGGCCGTCGATCCCGTGCCTTGAGGATGGGAGGTAAGTCGAAATAAGATACTTCGACTTCAGCTATGGTATTCCCGTAGCTGAAGTTGCGCATCTTACATCGACCCTCCCACCCCGCACGTGTAGACCAGGCCTTGCACTAGATGAACAAACATGTAGTGAAGAGATAGTCTCTGCTCCAGACTGTTAATCTAGTTTATTAAGATCCTGCAGGAAGGGACCTTCATTATCTCCCAAATGGCATTCTGCCTAGACCTGGAGTCCTGGGAGTGCATAAAGTTGGGGTTTGAATGCATTTGCCCTTAAAAGGAGGCAGGTACATTGGGGAATACCCTTATGGGAATGACCAAAAGGAGGTTGGATCCAGTGAGTCCTGAACACAGACATTGGGAAACCTAATGCTTTTTTCCAGTTAGCTTCCATGAGACCTGACAGCAGTGCAGAATTATTCAGGTGCTTACCATGTGCTTTATTATCAGCGATCCCTCTTCTCTGTGACCTATGAGATAGGCTCTTTGGCTCCTTTCACATAATGTTTTAACCTGTTTAAGAAGATGTGCATTACATACAATATAACCAACAGTCTTCTCCCTAGCCAGATACAGTGAAGCACTTGTAAGGGGGCTGTTGTCCCAATACTAAAACTCAGTAGGGGTGTTTTGGTTGCTAGCTCCCAGTACCAAAAGAAAGGGGAAGGGGCGAGGGGAAATCAGGACCCTGAGACTGACAGTCCCCAGGAGAGACAGGGAGGGGGCAATGCTCCAGGTCAGCCTGATTGCCCGGGCAGGCAGGCCAATGAGGGAGTCAGGAGGCCAGGGGGGTCCTATCCTCTGTGTGGCCTGGAACTGCCTGGGCCAGAATGGGGCTGAATTCAGGAGAGAGCAGGGGCCCAAGCTGAGCTGGGAGCAGAGCTGCAGCAACCAGAGGCAGGGGGCCAGAGAAGCAGCCCAGGGAGCAGGTCAGTGCTGGGAGCAGAGCTGCAGCAACCAGGGCCAGAGAAGCAGCCCAGGGAGCTGGGGGCAGAGCAGCAGCATCCGTGCTGAGTCAAAGTGGAGCTGGGGCAATCTGGAGCCATGTGCGGGCAGCAGCTGGGGAAAGCGAGAGGCACTCTTGGCAGCAGACCCACTGCAGGAGACATCCCAGCCAAGAGGCCTTGCAGGCCAGACTTGGAGGGGGAAATCACAACTCCGATGGGGGGCTGATGCTGGGAAGAAGGGTCCTGTCACCTAGAGCCTGAGGGCATGTGGCCATCACGAGAGCAAGTGTCCAACCTGCAGCATCCCTGCAGCACAGCCAGTGCCTGGGCAGGGGCTTGGGACGTGTGAGGAACAGACTGAACTTCCCTTATATTCCAGACAGGCTGCTTGTCTGATGTCCCATGTTTTCCTTTAACCTTTCCCAGCTTTCCCTTATTTGTTTTAATTGATTGTTGTTTAAATTTTTTTTTTTTTGCTTTGAACTGTATGCGGTGATCAGTGGGTCAGGAAAGTGTCTAGTGCAGAGAGAGCCCCCCTGGAGTGGGGACACCCTACCCCCTGCCCTAAGTGACCACAACAAGGTTGGGGGTCGAGCTCCCCAAGAGCCCTGGGCCCAGCTGTGTTGGGGTTATGAGGATTCTGCCACACAGGAGGGCAGAAGGGGAGCCCTCGAGATCAGGCAGCCTCTAGGTAAAGGGAGTGGGAGCGAGGACTCGGATCCTTTCGCCAGCCCAGTTCACCAGGATAGTGTGTAAGCCAGGAAAGTTCCCCACCATAGCGGGACCATTCTCCCACTTACACGTTGGTGAAACACTTGGGACTTCTAAACCCTGCTCTGCTCTCCCAACAGCACAATCCAATTGTAAATATACTCAGGGTCTTTCCACATTAACAATGCAGCAACCAAAGGGCACATAACTAATTCCATGGAAATGGAAATTTCACTTCCTTTATAAACAGTGCTGCTCCTGCAATACATCTTCCTAGTGCACCTTTCAGGGCATAGAGATGCTGCACCTGGCCATGCCACTCTTAGTAATAATTACATAGCTGGAAGGATCATTTTGGTTTTAAAACACACAGCCCCCAGCAAGCACTAACAATACCTGTGCTACCACTGTTTACACTTGGAACCTACTATTCTTCTCTGCCCCACGACCTGATTCACCGAGTGGGAGACCAACTGGCCTGTTTTCCACTTTCCATTTTCCCCTTCATCTTGCATTGCCAATCCCAAGTGTTCAAAAATCACATGTAAAGGCCCCCCCAAATCAAGAGATTAACAAAAATATTTGGGGTTCTTTTATTTGTTGTCTAGGTTTTTGAGCCTCTAGGAGTACATGTTTTTAAACTTTACAAAGCAAGGGCTAGAAACTCGTATTTTAAAGAAGTTAGCTGAGAGTCTCATGTAACCAGGTCTCCAGGACTGGGGCTCTTAAGAAAAACAACACATCAAATACTGAGAGCCTCACAAAAAAAAGTCTTGGGTTGCAAACACTGTCACCCCTTTGTGCAGCGTAAATTCTTCAAAAACTAAGAGAGGACACAACTCGTGTGCAGTCAGCGCAGTTAGAACTTTGCAGTCCACACCCCTGCCCACTTTTCCACTCTGCTAAACCAGACTTCTGCCCGATTCCCCACCCTCTACCCTACATTAGGAACAGATTCCAGGCATGCCAGGCCTTCTCAATGTGGGCCTTCACATTTCTTCTGGAAATCTCCCTCTTCCATTATGCACTGCTGGTGAGCAATCTACATGCCACGCTCCATAGTATTACTGTATCCGACATCGCTACCTTTGGGCAAAAGTCCGGCTCCTTGGTTTGTATTTAGCATATATTTGATTTGTACAGTGCTGTGCACATCTCGAGTGATGCTGTGGAGGTGGCAGCAGCAGCCCCACAATTAAGCTTACATTGAGAAAACTTCCATGGGCTGTGGATCAGGCCCTTAAACCATTTTGAGAATGAGAAGCAAGTCCCTGGGTCAGATCTTCAGCTTGTATAAAACTAGCTCCGTGACATCAATGCTGATTTACACCAGCTAAGTGGAAATACAGACTGTGGCTTTAGCCCAACACTAAAAGGTTTTATGTTTTTAACTTCACATATACCAATGAGATCAAAGTTAAACACCAACACTTCTATGTAATTCTGCTGCGTCCCTCCATGGCACAAAGCCTGTCTCCGAAGCAAGTCTCTGCAGCAGAGCCCAGCCCAGCAAGCTAATACTTCCATCCAACCCCACCAGCTGCCTCTTCTTTTCCTCCCCATCCATTTGTTTCCTGACATATTGTTGGTAAATCTGCTCTTATTAATAAAAGCTGATTTGCACAAGACAAACTGAATCCCGAATGCAGCTCTTTGGTGGAAAAAAGCATGACGTTATAAAATTGCACACACCCTCTAGATTTCCCATGTCCCATTTGCTCAATTTACTTCTTAAAAATGCTGTGCTCTGTTCAGGCCCTTAGGACATCTTCCGTGGATGAGAAAGAGAGAGAGAGACTCCAGCACAAGCTGACCTTCCTGAAGCTTTTACAGCCCCAGACATTAGTGATTTGTAAGAGCTTGGGTTTTTCCCATGATCTTTGAGGGAAGTGAGTGGGGAAAGGCAACCTGACTGATTTTTCTCGGAGTGAGAATGACCCTGTAGTGCTCAGCGAGGCATAAAACACATTCTGACTGGTAGAGCAAAGCAGCAGGACGTGGAAATCCTTGAGGGGCAATATACACACACACACACACACACACACGGGACAGGAGGGGTTTTTCCCACTCACCAGAGTAACTTTATCCAAATCCAGCTGTTGAACAATAGCCATCAGGCAGACATCACATCTTGATGGCAGGCAGTAAGTCAGACATTCAAGTGCAAACTTAACACCTCTGTGTCTCTCTCAGAATTTCCCAGTAGAAGTAAGAAAAAGCAGTTCCTCCTAGGCCAGAGAAGTCATTTCAAACTTGTTCTGTTACAAAAGTCAGTGCTTACTGGACCTATATATAAGGTTTTGCACCGCAGGGCTCCACGAAACTGTCTAAGAGAGGGCTTAGCGAATGCGCTGCAGCCAGAATCTGCAAAATCCAGTTGCCCATGGGGACTCTTACAATAACTGTAAACAGTAATCAATGAACCAGGGCATGTAAGATAGTCCGTTCCAAACCTTTGCCCTAAATTAAAACCCAGTCATTGTGGCGCCTTTTCCCGCCCTGCCCCAACTATCTTGGACGGATTCTGGCTGGGCCAAAAAACAAAATGCTGTAGAAAAAAAATATGTACTTCTTACAGCATTTACTAGCAAAAATACTGCTAAGGGGCTTTATAACCCTCCTGCCCCCAGTGAAGTCAGGAACGGTGATCCTTATTTTACAGGTAGGGAAACCAGGAGACACAGAAGTCATGGCTGGAATTTTCAAAAGAGGCTTTGACTATTTAGGCAGCTAGATTTCACTGAAGCTTGAAGGGAGTTGGACATCTAGCTCTGTTAAAAATCTCTGCATAAGTGATTTGCCAAAGGGCAACCCACACCTCAGTGTCGGAGTCAGGGTTAGAACTCATGCATTCCTGGCTCCTAGCCCTGTGCTCAGTCTGTTACATCATGCTGCCTTTTCTGTACCAGAAGCCTAGAAAAGAAGTCCTAAGTTGCAATGTCTTGCCTGAGGGCAAATCCTGCATCCCCTTGATCGTGTGATTCGTCTAACTGAAGCCAATGGGAATACACATTGCAGGAGAAACTGTGACTGATTACAGAACAGACTCCTAGGTCTCCTGACTTGAAGAAACAGCTGAAGCTATGAGGGCTATTCTAACAGGAACCAAATCTCCCAATCTTTGGCTTTCGTCTCATCAGTATCTGCAAGTCCCATTGTAGCCCGTTTTGTCATCCTGCCTTGTTACGTCGCCTTCATTTTGGAAAAGAACATTGTAATGGATTAAAAACAAAAACAGACAAACAAAAAAACCTTCCTCACCTGGGGAGGAGGGTGGGGAAAGAGGGATACAAATTTGTTCTAAAGATGGATGGTGTCTAAAGAAATCAATGGTAATTAACACTCCAGAGTTGTAGATTTCCAAGGGATTTGCACATTTCAGCACCAGCCAAAGCCCTAGGCAATGCAGTGATTTAATATATAATAAATTTCACCACACTTTATTAATCACTTCTTACTGCTTCATTATCTCCACTCATGCTCCTGGCTGCCACTCCTGTTGCTGTTTCCTTTGGAAAGCTGCTTGGTCATCCCCTGATTGCAATAGAACGTTGCAATGATTAAAGTCAGAGTCATCTAAACAAAACTAATGGCCCTGACCAGGAGCAGAGTTAAGTCAACCCCTACTGAGAAAAGCATTTACACATGTGCATAACTAACTGGCTTGGTCAGGGCCTCACACCCAGCAGCCCCAAACCACCTGGAATACGACCAAATGGAGGTTTGGGTACTATTCGGTCTCTGCACCAGCAGAGCTCACTGGCTTCAAGGTTGGATGCAGGGGTGAATTTCACTTCCCTACCCTTTGCACTCCACCAATATAGAGGAGAGTAACTGGGCTGTATGTAGGTGGAATGAATTTCACTTTTAGGACCCAACCCTGTTCCCATTAAATGCCAATGGAAGTTTTGCCACTGATTTCAATAGGACCAGGACTGGGCCCTTAATTGCTCAGTGTTCCCCATTTGGATGATGGGGAGGATACTTACTTCACAGAGGGCCTGTTGGGCTTAATTCATAAACACTTGGAACATACCTAGAGATCCTGGGATAGAAGGAATCACAGAATGGAGACCTGTAAGCCTAAATCTGCACGTCTTTACTCAGGCGAGCAGTTCCATTGATCACCAAGGGGCTATTCAAGTGACTATGCATATGGATGAGTCAAGATTTGAAGGGTCAGGTCCTAGTGTGTATGACTGACACCATAATGGCTTTACACAGACCTAGCCGGCAGCATTAAAGCGCAGCACTGGCACTTTCAAATAATGAATTGTGCAATACAAATCTAAAATGGCTACTAGGCAGTTAACTTTGTGCAGTTACTTGGTAATTCATAGCCTAAGCCTTTATAATGTCCATTGCTCAGTGTTTGGTGCGACAGATACTGCAGCCACATGTACTGGAAAACTGAAGTAAGTGCTTGAGAGAGCACAGACGGGGAATACAGCAGCAGCTACCCTGCAACTGTGACAGTTGGATTTACATATTACATAGGAAGTATACACAGTAACTGGGCATAACAGTTGAAAGTCGGCTCTTGGGTATTCTCGCTCTCAAAGCAGAATTAAATTCTTAAGCCATAATGAACAAGTCTTTACTGTATCCAATTTTCCCCCACAATATTGGAAATATGCTATCTGGGTTAAGATTACATGTACCTTAAATATCCATCCAAAATTATTTACAAAACAAAAACATTACAAAATTATGGGTAAGTACTTTTGACATATTGACAACACAGTGTGATGTAGGCTGCAGAGCTTGGATCCAATGGTGGTAAGCTTTTTAAACTATGTCTGTACTCACACTTTTGTTGGTATAATTTATGTCACTCAAGGGTGTGAGAAAACATCCCTCTGAGCAACATAAGATACACTGACAGAAGCACCAGCGTGGACAGTGTTGTCAGTGGGAGACACTCTCCCGCCAACACAGCTACTGCTGCAGGGTGTGTTTAATTATATTGACAGGAGAGCTCTCTCCCGTGGCCACAGAGCAGCTACATGGGAGATTTTACAGTGGCGCAGCTGCATAGGTACAGCTGTACCACTGTAAGCACTCTAGTGTAGATATGCCTTCAAAATCTCTGAGGTGCATCAATAGGCATAAACTGGCCATAGTGTGGCCAAGCCCAGTCCAACTTGCTGGGTGTAGCGGGGACATGCTGCATAGGAACCCTTCCCTACAGGGTGTGCAGAGAAGCAACAGAACGGCTCCATGGGTTGCTAGTGCAGCTCTGAGGGTGAAATAGTTGCTGCAGCTCTCTGCAGGGATGGAGGAGATCTATGCATCCAGTGGATCCACTAGCCAGTCCAGGTCATTGATGCATCATTAGGGCCCTACCAAATTCACAGCCATGAAAAATGCATGACTGACTGTGAAATCTGGTCTTTTGTGCTTTTACCCTACACTATACAGATTTCACGGGGAGACTAGCGTTTCTCATATTGGGGGGTCCCAAAAGGGAGTTGCAGGTGGGGGTGTCGCAAGGCTATTTGGGGGAGGGGGTCATGGTCTTGCCACCTTTATTTCTGCGCTGCCTTCAGAGCTGGGCAACCAGAGAGCAATGGCTGGTAGCCAGGCACCCAGGTCGGAAGGCAGTGCCCCACCAGCAGCAGCGCAGAGGTAAGGGTGGCAATACCATACCATGCCACTCTTACTTCTGCACTGCTGCCTTCAGAACTGGATAGCCAGAGTGGTGGCTGCTGACTGAGGGCCCAGCTCTGGAGGCAGCAGTGCAGAAGTAAGAGTGGGAATACCATACCAGGCCACCCTTACTTCTGCACTGCTGCTGGCAGTGGGTCTGCCTTCAGAGCTGGGATCCCAGCTAGCAGCCACCGCTCTCCGCTGCCCAGCTCTGAAAACAGCACCGCCATCAGCAGCAGCACAGAAGTAAGGGTAGCATAACCTTGAGAGCCCCCGACACCCTCAACTCCTTTTTGGGTCAGGAACCCTACAATTACAACACTGTGAAACTTCAGATTTAAATAGCTGAAATTATGACATTTACGATTTTAAAAATCCTCTGACTGTGAAATTGACCAAAATGGACCATGAATTTGGTAGGGCCCTATGCATCATGCACAGCAGCACACCCTGTATGTTCCCCAAATCTTTCCTCGGCTCTACAACTGAACTGCACCAGTTCCACTGGAATGGATTCCACCATAAGTTTGAAGGCAGGATTGACCCCCAAAAATGGGGCCATGCAGACAGGATTCCCTCCAGTAAAAGCAGGTACAAGACTAGTTTTCCCCTTCCACACACAGAGCTCTAAGTCTCACAGCTGATCTGCTCCTCCACACTTGCCCTGAGCAGATTGCAACTTGGGCAAATGTCCATTGGGAACTCTGCCAAGACCAAACTCATTGTAGTTATAACCCACGACAGATTTTCATTACACCTCAACTTAACAGTTAAGAATGTTCTGCTTGTCAGCTCATGGGACTGTCACCCCATGTACAAAGCAGAAAGAATGTCAAATCTTCAGGGTTCTCCAGACTTAAACTTCACCACTTTAGTGCACCCCCACTAGCTAGTCTGAGATTAACAACTCATTGTCAGTATCTGTGTATGATAACAGGGAACGCTACAGCTGGGAACCTAGGTGCAACCCCAGTGAGACTTTTCATTTATTGAGTAAAGCATTCACCCATTTTTATTTCTTAGCAAGGCAGATAATTTAAAAAACAAAACAAAACTTATTCATAGCTGAAGCCAAAGATTATTCAGATCAATTTCTTCCCCCATTTAGACCAATTAGTTAATGAGTCAATCCTCATTTAATAACATGGTCTGAAGATGCATTTTCATAACTGCATTGGAGTCTCCGATGCAGGAAGAGTATTTTTCTAATAAATAAAAATGGCCACTAATTGATGCACACTAATTACATGAGTATGAAGAGCTGTAAACAACTTCTATTATTCCGGCCTGTTCAGCAGAGTCCAGAGTGGCTGATACATGGGCATCAGAGCAGAATAATTTGCCGAATTACTCACTTCAGGCAATGGCCAGTTCAATTGCATATTTTTAAGTCTGTTTGGCTTAGCCTTCCATACTAACAGAGCATCACTAAAGTAAAGAAAGGGACACTGGCAGGCTAAAATCCCACACAATAATCATATTTCAAATATATAGGTAACAGACTATATTGATATCTTCGTTGTCAGAGATGTGAGTTGCAAAACTTAAATAGGATAAATTGTGCATTCAGTTAGGTTTTTCTGAATTATTTCACTCATAATCAATCAATATTTTTCTTCTATTTAACCCATTTTAAAGGGTTCTCGGGCACCAATTTTGTACTGCAGTGTTTGCAATGGAATTACTGCAGAGGAACATTTAATGTTTTAAACAAAAAAAATCATGCCAACATTTGTATTTGTCTGCAACTTGGTAAAAAGATGAGTTTATAGAACTTAACATTTTGGACCAAATTTGACCTGACTATCTTTTTAATGTATTCTTCCAAGCCAATTCCCCCATTTTCAAGTCCTTTGGCTTCCAAATTTCTTGCAATCCCCTGAAGTACATTCTGAAGATAATACCCAATGTTTATTGTCTACATATTCCTTCAAATCAAGGGAGTCATTTTCCATGTATTTTACTATGCATTGCTTTCAGCTGAAAGATTTCCCCAATAATTGTCTGCCTATGCAAAGAGATCTGAAGCATCAAAACAGTTTAAATTTCTCCTGTCATTTCACATAGAGACAAGACCTTCCTCCTCCACTTACAGAGCAGTAAGGGGAAAAATTAGTTAAATATTCATACAATTTAACATTCTCCATGTTTTGAAAGCAGATCCGGGAAAGATCTGCCATGCAAGCAGACAAACGAAGTCAGCTGGAACACTTGGTAGTACAGTAGAGCTGATCTTGAGAAATAAAAGGCATGCAGCTACTTCTGCACAATACCAGTTGCTATCCAGCACTTAAGACAACCAGAAACATTAGGCTAGGGTTTAATAAAAATACTCTGCAGACAGAAGTATATCATAGACTCATAGGTCAGAAGGGACCAATATGATCATCTAGTCTGACCTCCTGCGCAAGGCAGGCCACAGAACCCTACCCATCCACTTTTATAACAACCCCTAACCCATGACTGAGTTATTGAAGTCCTCAAAATTGTGGTTTGAAGACCTCAAGCTGCAGAGAATCCACCAGCAAGAGACCCATGCCCCACGCTGCAGAGGAAGGCGAAAAACCTCCAGGGCCTCTGCCAATCCGCCCTGGAGGAAAATTCCTTCCCGACCTAATAGGCTTCTCACAGCTGAGAGGCTTTTTGTGACCAAGAGAGACTGGAGATCCCCAGGACAAAATGCTTGCTTTTAAAGAAAATTACAGTATATGGGAGTGTGCCAGCAATATTAAGCGAGGCATAAGAAACTGGGTTCTATTCAGGCGTCCAGCACACAGTTCTGCCCATGTCTCCATCTGAAAGTTACTTGTTTCTTAATGGTGAACTGCAAAGGTAAAATTAAAAGTGAAAGTTAAAGACTAGAAGTGTACCGAATGGCCACCACTAACCAGGATGCTCAGACACCATTGTGATGAACATAGTATACATGCCTGGAGACGGATGAGACTGGCAGGCTGGGGATAGGGTTGCCAACCCTCCAGGATTGTCCTGGACTCTCCAGGAATTATAAGATTATGTCATGTGATGAAATCTCCAGGAAGTCATCCAACCAAAGCTGGCAACCCTAGCTGGGGAAAGGAAAACAAGTGACTCAAGTAATTGAAAATAAATAAGTAAATATTAAAACATTTTTATGCCTCTCTAGTCTGCTACTCAGTTTAATTTTTCTGTTCCATACAGAGATAGGCGTCTAAACATGGAAACGAATGGTCAGAGAAAAATAAGATTTTATTTCCAAACACACAAGTGTCATCCTGCCCCTTAAAAAAACAAAACAAAACAAAAACAGTATCTTTTTACATGCACAAATTTACAGCGATCAACAGAGAAATGCAGTAGCCAGCTTCAGCCAGCATTCCTTAATCTTTATACCCATAAATACTTCACCCCCAAACAAAAAACAAACACATCCACTTAGTTATAAAGCAAACAGCAGGATGTAGGATTGCAAATATCTCAGCAGCATTAACACATGCACACATACACACAAAATGGTCACTCAAGGCAGTAAATCCCACAGAACCCACTTCTCAAGGAATCTTTATCAAGCAAGGTTGGGCAAATCTACTAGATGGTGGCCCAGCGAGCAAGTTTAATCAACCTGTACAGATGGATGGAAAGACTGCTTAGCGAGACAGTTACTGTAACAGCAAATTTTGCTTTGTTACAAACCAGTTGTCTCTGTAACCATCCAGAATTTCCACACGAAGTTGGTATACTTTTAAAGTTCAGAATAAATTTCAAATTGCCAACATTTGTGTAACTGGAGGAGAATTACACAGCAATCCAAATTACTGTATAATAAACAGTTACTGATAAGCAATCATGGGCTGAATTCACTTCTGATATAAATAGATGCAACTCCATTTGAGCCTGTATGTTTATTTCATCCTGTTCATGCCAGCTGAGCTGAAGTTTAAAAGGAAGAAACAAAACCAACTTTTCAGCAAGACAACCAAGAAAATGTTTTCCCTGATCTCAGTCTTGTAATACTGTCATGACACTTTAACAATTCAGGCACAAAAATCTTTTCACCCACCGTTTACACCAGTGATTGAAGATATTAGGAGGAAAAAAAAAAACTAATTATAGTTCATATGTCCATTGTAAAGAAAAAAAGGTTACTTTCCATATGCAAGTAGAAAATCTGCAAAGCTGTCGTGTCCAGAAAACAAGTACCTCCTACAATTTGTCGGCCTACATGAATAGCCACACTGACGTATTTTAGTGGCACCCAAATACAAATAGCAACAGAAACAAACATTACACTAAGTTTATTTTTCCAAAATAAGGTGCTGAAAATAATTCCCAAATGCAAGGACTAAAATATCAAATGAAACGTTATAAAATAAGGTAAAAAGACTTCCGCCCCATAGGCTAGAGCGTTATGGTCACGCTGTGCATCTCAACGAATCAGTATTTAAGAATATTCTACACCCTAGCTCAAGATCTCAGTTTAACAACAAGAACATAAGACTTTTCTGTTCCTTCTGTATAAGCTATTCAGATAGCTTATACCAAAGTCCCTTTCCTTTAAGTCCCAAATTGCTTTTCTAATGTCCAGTAATTCTACCACAGTCTATTTATTCTACTAGTAACTTGACTTATCTAACTTAAATTAAGTTGAATAGACAGCAATTAGTATAATTTTAGCAGAGGACAAGATTTCATACAGTAAATCTCATTATGCCTTATCGAAATCAAATTGGAAAACCAGCAGGCTTTTTATATAACTTCATTTGAACATGCACAGGTATATGCACGCGTGTATACATATAGACATACACATAGGAAGTTAAATGCAATAATTTAAAATACAAATAAAAAGTGGCAAGTCTTCAAACCTTAATGCACTCAACTAAACAGAGTCCTTTCATTGGGTAGATACTTGATTTAAATTTCACCTACTCTTATTCCAAAGCAGTGTTAAACTTTTTGAAATCAATAGCCAAATAGGCTCTTAGGCAAGAGCCAAATCAAGTACAAAATCTTTACAAATTAAACCAGAGACTGACAGCCCTGTCCTTTCATCTAACAATCACTAGGAGCTCATCTCCCACCACTGCTATGAGAAAGGCCCATACAAGTGGAGAATACTGACTGATGCTGGAAGGAAAACAGTGAGTTGACAGAATGCCGTCAAAGGAAAAAAGCAGACAATTGACAAAAAAAAGAGAGAAAAACGTTTTTTCTATTTGTTCTAAAGGTATAGTCATCTCTGGGATTTACTTGTAGCAACAGTAGGTTTAAAAAAAACAAACACAAGACAGAAGTCAGATTTCTAAAGTTACAGATGTTCCGTTAAGCCCAGAAAGAACTGATGTCTAGATTTGGGTTGACCAATTATATGGGGGCCCTTTTGACTTTTCAATACTCCAAAATATAGATTGTGACAATGTAAACATACATCTACAATACTTCCAGATACATGGGTATGTGCTCCTGCTTCAGAAGAGGGCCTTTCCTAGATGGTTGGCTACAGCAGGATACAAACAGGTTAAAGTAACCCTCTAATCCCACAATTACAAAGGGGACAGGGAGAGGGAACACTGCTTTTTGATGGACAGCGATACTTCTATTTTGTTCATTCTCCCAAATATAGTGAAACAGAAGGATTATTTATGAAGACTGAATTTATGGTACTGTTCCTGAAGTTTTTTACCATGCTGTCCTCTCAGATCCATTATACTCTCATATATCCTTTCCTCCTTTCCTTTTTCACATTACAGGTCTCTGTTCCTTTCCCCTTCATTTTCTTCTGTTCCTCAATGTTGCCTCCTTTTTGGCCCCTCAGGTCCTCTTAAAAAGTTTCCTAAGCTTTCAGAATCACTTACTGCAGAGGCTTTTGCTGCCTCTAGTCTCTTGATCCCAAGGATCTGCTGAACCGTTTTGCTTGCCTGTGACAGCCTTGCATTCTGTCACTCTTCATCTCCACAGAGCAACTACAGGAAGTTAATTTAAATTAAGTTTAAATGAACAGTGACCTATTTGAGAAGTCTAGGGGAAGCCAGAGTCAAACAGATCCTCTTCTGCGTAGTTTCAGAAAGCAAAGTCTGTATAGAATGTTATAAAATGAGTTAGACTTCAGCCACCAACTCACAAACCTTTCAGATACAGTAAACAAAAAGCAAAACGATAACACTCCATCCCTTCCAAAGTGACAAGAAAGACTATTAAGTGCACAGCACCACCAGACAAAACAGTTTTTCAACAGTGCTTTTAATCCCCCTGGTAATCAAAAATCCTTCAAGTTCCTACCTTATGTAATTAGAAGTACTTCCACAGCTGACTGGTAATTAATCAGGAGGCTGTCTTTTCTTTTACTAACCCCTTTCTCTCACATGCACTCATTTATGCAATTTTTATACCAACATTAAATCCATAAGTTTCCCTTTAAATACCATCTCTCTCTCTCTGGGCAGGTCTTCTATGTAAATTAGAATCCTGGAGACTAAGTTTTAATGAAAATGAATTAGATATCAAAATGTGATCTTAAAGGAGCAATATGAAAAAGTAAAACCTGATTCTCCTTAAAAGGACAGTGGCGTCAATTACTTTTTCTCTTTCATTTCACTCCTAGAAGGATAAAATCAAGTAACACTTTTTTTCTAACAAGTTTCATTCATTTTTCTCAGTTCCATGCTTCCAACTTTCACACAGTGGGCTACAATATTTGCTGTTTATAAACTGCACTTGATAACGTTTCTAATTAAAAATCAGTAGTTGTGGGTCACCTAACAGTTACCATAGTAGACAACAATAGGTAGTTCTCACTTTCACCCAAGGTTCTCAAATTCTTTATGAATGAATCCTCAAACACTTTGGAAACTCAAATGGTATTATGGCCATTATATTGATGGGGAAAGGGAAGCATAAGAAGGTGAAGTGACTTGTTGAAGGCCACACAGCAAGTCAATTTCACAGATGGGAATAAAACTCAGAAGTCTTGATTCTGTCCTATACACTGCTAATAAAGCAAGGATTTGTAACTTGGTATTCTGCAAAATTCCTTATTAAGAAAACCAGTCTCCCTTGTACTTTACATCTGAGCTTGGCCTACGTGGTGGCATGTTATAAATGGCATCAGTTAGCATTCTGGCAGCTACCGGCAGGTGGCCAGCTTGACATTAAAGGGGGCTAAATTTTCAGAAAATGGTGAAGACCTGAAATCTGAAAAGTCAACCTTCTTTAGTGCCTAAAGTTGGGACATCCAAATCACTAGTAGGTCACTTCTGAAAAACTGAGGCCTTCGCCAGCATGGCTGCAGATCAGCTAAGGAAACAGCTTATAAAATTGAATTTCTGAAGCAAATCTTATATTGGTCTCAATATGGTGGTGTATTCAGCAAACTCTGATAGAGATATTTTTAAAGGTTCCCAATTCTTTCTGCAGGTAACAGCATAGATAGCCTTTCCAAGCTAGCTAATCTTCTCTTTTGATTAAAAAGAGGCTATCAGCTACCAAGTTTGAATATCACATTTGGGTCCCCAAAACTCTGGAATTATCAGTGTGAGACAGTGTGAAAGGGGTACAACTAGCAGCCTCTACTGTCTGATAAGCAGTGGCATCAAATAAGCTCCATTCAAATCTCTTCACAGAAATATAGTCATTGTGAGGTTATGCCTATATGGAGGGAAGAGGACCTAGATGGGGAGAGACAAGATTGTAGAAAGGCACAAAGGCATTACTGAGAAGAACTCCCCTTTCTCCAGAATTTCAGTCCTTCATTTTGCTTCATAAACTCCATGATTACAGGATTGTATAGATAGCAACACCTAATAACATAAGGCAGTACTGTAGAACTGTCAGTCCAAAACTGGATACCAACATTAAAATAAATTCCCACTGTTTTAAAATGAAGTGATATTCACACGAGCAAAAGAAAAATAAAAAATTAAGAACTTTAAACAGCCAGTGAAGTGAATCTTCTTTGAAACATTTACCAATTCAATCCTAGAATCACTAAAATTAAAGATTACTCGACATTTGCTGCTGCTCAACTTGTACAATCAAATGGAGCTGCCTCTTTGCGATGGCAGTATTCAAATCCCATAAAAACTCAAGCAGCATGCCTTTCAAAAGCATCTCCATAGGGACAAACTGCAAAACCTGCTGTGGAGAGTCTGAGCTGAACAAAGAGCTCATTAGTTTATTCAGGTGCTGCAGGTACTCAACAACTGGATTTGGAAGACCTCGATAGCCAATACACAATAGAACAGCACTGGTCCCGAGAGGTTCAGAGGATATGGGGCAAGCAAATGTGATGTAGCTGAAACAGCCGTGCAGCACAAAAATCAGGCCAGCTGTGAAGCGTGTAAAACAAGAAAGAACAGGCAGAATCAAAGCATCTCCCAGCTGAAGCTGATTAATCGCACGCAGAAGGCAGTCTAAAAGATGCTGCTGATATTTTGGCTCTCCGTCATGAAGCAAAGAACAGCTGAAAGTCAAGAGTGTGGCTGACTCCAGGAGCCTAACTTCCATGTTGGACTGGCTTTTGATGTCACAAAGAGACGGAAAGCCCACCACAAGACACTTGATTTGGTCACTGCATCCTTCATTTGGTACCTTCTGATGGTACTTAGTAAGGCTAGACAACTCAGATAGTATCAGTGCCTCAGTAAGAACATTGCAAGAATGACACGGTTGTTGTGTTCGTCTGGAAAGGGAACTAGTTTTTAGTCTGCCTACTAATGATTCTTTAATGGCTTCATTGAGATTCTTCAAGACATCACCGTCACAGAATGGAGAGCATTTTACTCTTGGCAGCCTCTTTCCCTCCAGGATGTACCATAAATTACATTCAAGGTTACGGGAAGACCCCTCCAAAATGCAGCTTTTCCCAACATTACTTAAAGTGTGCTCTTCACCCCAATGATTAAGATAGCCTTTGGCCACCTTATCTTCCCATGTCAGGGATTCCAGCATCTTTCTTTCATTGTATGTACTAAAATATTCGTTCCTCTGTCCAAACCATTTTGCATTCATGCTGCACCCTACATGAGATTTCTTCACTAGCCAGTTATTTCTTGTAATGTGTTTCAGGTGAAATTTTTGCATGAAAAATTCCACTGCACAGTCCCTTAAGTTATTCAGCTTTACTTGTTCTGCTTCCCCAATGCACTCAAAGAGTCGGATGTTCTCAGATATAGTCTCTATTTGGTACTTGTGAAAGAATGCACAGCATTCTTCATGCATTTTAAGAAAAGATTCTGGAATCACATGTTGGGGAAAGAGCGCTTTGTTAACCATTTCTGTTCCAAAGTTCTGCATCATCTTGGACAGCACAGGATGAATGGCCTCTCTGCCCATATAATGAAGACAAACTACATAGACCTCAGAGTTCCCGGCTTTGCTAGTGGCAGGTTTAAAGACATAGACCTCCTCGAAGGAACAGTTTAGCAGAAAAAGCAGATTGACAGAACAATGTTCAAATAAAGTGAACATCTTCAAAACAAAGGAGCCACCATTGCCAAGGATCATTAAAGCAGTGACTGCTTCACAGTAATGTAGAGGTGAGACAAGCGCTTCTTGTTCACCTGGATTTCCTTGGCAATCAAAACTCCCATCAGCAGTTACCAAGTGAACAGTGGTCATATTACTTATGAAGTGCTGAAGTCCAGTTAGATGTTTCAATGTCATCACATCCCCAGTATTATCTGGGCCAAAATACCACCATGGCAAGGTATTTGCAATAAGTCGGTCATCCATAATCATCACAAGGGTGTCATTTGCTTCATGATATGGGTTTAAGGTATTGGCTACCCAGTTCCAATCGCAGGGAATGTGATGAGATTTTATGTAGTGGTTGAGACTTGCTATAAAAGCACCAGGTGCTTCACAGAGATGGACAGAATTGAGTTCTCCATTCTGAAGGGCTTCTTTTGGGAGAAGGGGAAAACTGCACAAAATCTCATGGAACTTGCACCAAGCCTGGGTACACAACTCAGCATTTACAGATTTCTTCACACGAGGAATGATTATCCCAGCTCTGTTGGTGAAGGAAGTGTGCTGATGCCATGCATCCAATTTCTTATCACTCAGTTGGTTTTTGACTTCATTCATGGAGTCCTTCAGAGCAAGGAGTGTATTGAATTCCTTGTGATTGCAGGTAAACACATCACTGGAATCTGGCAGCTTCCATTCACTATTCGGTGGTTTTGTATATGAGAACTTCTTCTCAAAGAGCTCCTCAATTTCAGCAAGAATCACAGGGCTGAATTTTTCAAGATTGGTGGTCTGCTCAACATAAGGCTTCGTATATTTGTTCATTCTCGGACTAACCCACAATCTGGGGAGGGGAAACAAAGAAAAGATAAGGGGATTAACATGAACCGAACCAATGACACCTTCCCAACCATAAGAAAAAACAGAACAAGTTAAAAAAAAACAACCTAAACAGATCATGCATTTGTAAAGTTTAAGAAAAAGTTAGCTATTTCAACTTGTCTGGTTTTAGAGTTTGTGCTCCAGAATGAGAAGGGGGAAATACGTTACTGAGACATTCTAAGAGTGGAATAAAAAGTTACACAAGTAGTACTGCTTTGGAGTAAGACCTTCATTTTGACCCAGTGCATACACATTTAAACAGAAAACAGATTATGCCTTAAATTCCCCAGGTGCTTATTAACTAGTAAAAGTTATCCAACTGATATAGAAAGGTAACATTAGGGAGAGATCTGGGAGAATTGGTGTGAGGCATGCGGGGAAAAGAACAGAGGCAAGGCTGGAATAGCAGCAGGAAGGAACCAAGCTGCTACAGCATGTGTCACAGAACTTTAAGAGACAATTCAGACTCTTGGCAGGGCAACAGTTGGGTTCTCAGTTCAGAGTCAACATTTTAACTCAAGAAGCATTATTTAAGAAAAATGGACCAGCAGTTTGGGAGCCAAGAGATTCCCCCACCCAGTTCTGCATATAGTTTCACCTACCACAAAAAATGCAGCAATTTAACAGAAACACTGCAGAACAGTTTAGGAAAAGCAGTGAAAAATACTATATTGCAATTGAAAGGAATAGAGAGGGGCAAATTGTAACTATCCCAAACAAGAATTTTGGCCAACACATCTGGGCTAACACAAAAGATGGAAGCTGGAAACTTCATCCTCATGACATAAATGCAAGCTTGATTAATTTCTTAACAAGCTCACTTGTTATCCAGACTTCAAACTTTGATTTCACAAATTGAGTGTGTCATCTTCTACCACCACCCACACTCATACCAAGCCTGCACTTCGAAAATGGAAGTAAGTTCTGGTGGCCCCCAACTCAAAAAAGATGTATTAGAATTGGAAGTAGTATAGAGAAGGGGGGTATGGAACAGCTTCCATATGAGGAGAGATTAAAAAGACAGATACTGTTCATCTTAGAAAAGAGACAACTAAGAGGGGATAAGAAAGAGGTTTACACACACACAAAAAAAAAAAGAAACGAAAACGGTGTGGAGAAAGTGAATAGGGAAGTGTTATTTACTCCTTCACACAACACAAAAATTAGGGGTCACCCAATGAAATTAATAGGGAGCAGCTTTAAAACAAAAATGGAAATATTTCTTCCTGAGAAAGAAGTAGCATGGTTTTGCAGCTAAGGCACTAGGGCCTTGGCTACACTGGAGAGTTGCAGTGCCGGTAGTGGCTTTACAGCGCTGCAACTTACTCCCCATCCACACTGGCAAAGCACATACAGCGCTGTATCTCCCTGGTTACAGCGCTGGTTGTACTCCACATGGACAAGAGGAATAAAGAGAACAGCGCCGGTGCTGCGGCGCTGGAGTGCCAGTGTAAACAGCGATTAATCTTACTATGCTGTAACTGACCTCCGGAATTTTCCCATAATGCTTTTAACTAAAGAACTCTCTTTGTTTTGTTATGATGTCTCTCTCTGTTTTGTTGTGAACTCAGGGCTCCGAGGCTGCTTATCTAAAAAAGAAACACAGCTCCTGTTTGCTTGAGCAGAGGCAGGCAGGGAATGTCCACAGCTAGTGTTTGCTTGAGGAGAGAAACAGCACGGCCGGGGGAGGGGCGGCGGGGGAGCAGCAGCTGCTTATCTGGTCTGAAGGCTATTTGCATTTAAGAGTGAATTAGAGAGGGATGGGGGAAGTGGTCAGAATTTGCCAGGCAGGGAGCTGACACAGTGTCGGCTCCAAAAATCCACTCTCTCTCTCTCCCCTCCATGCTCCCTGTCACGCTCCACCCCACCCCCCTCTTTTGAAAAGCACGCTGCAGCCACTTGAACGCTGGGATAGCTGCCCATAATGCACCACTCCCAACACCACTGCAAATGTGGCAACACTGCAGCGCTGGTAGCTGTCAGTGTGGCCACACTGCAGCGCTTTCCCTACACAGCTGTACGAAGACAGCTTTAACTCCCAGCACTGTACAGCTGCAAGTGTAGCCAAACCCTGGGTTTACTGAAAATCAAGCAAAAAAGGTTCAATGTGGACTTATTTTATAGCCCACCACAGACCTCCTGTGACAGTAGGTGGAGGTGTAATTTCCAGTTCAGGTAAACATATTGGCATTAATTTTGCTCAAGTTAGCACACTCTGGGTATGGCTATACTTGAAACTTCAAAGCGCTGCCGCGGCACCGCAGCAGCGCTTTGAAGTGTGAGTGTAGTCGCAGCGCCAGTGCTGCGAGAGAGCTCTCCCAGTGCTGCACGTACTCCACATCCTCATGGGGTTTAGCCCGCAGCGCTGGGAGCTGTGCTCCCAGCACTGCGGGACTGTTTACACTGACGCTTTACAGCGCTGTATCTTGCGGCGCTCAGAGGGGTGTATTTTCACAACCCTGAGCGAGAAAGTTGCAGAGCTGTACAGTGCCAGTGTAGCCATGGCCTAAAAAACACAGTGTAGCCACAACTGCACAGGCACAAGGACAGGCTAGTCACTCACATACAATCCTGTCTGAAACCCTAGGGACACACTCCAGCTCCAGTGCAGACATATCCAAAGAGACTTAGGGACAGCTACACTAGAGCTGAGAGGGAGCCTCACAGTCCAGGCAGAAAGATTCATGATAGCAAGTATACTAAAAACAGCAGTGTGGACATAGGGGCTTTCAAGCCCATCTGACTCCGTAGGTACACGCTTGGGTTGCTTTAAAGCCACAGAATCCACACTGCTATTTCTCCTGTGCTAGCTGAAGCCCCCCTAGCACAAGTGTTTCTAAGCAGGCTGGGAGTTTTGCTCCCTGGTGCAATACAGACACACCCTCTGTGCCTTGGGGATAACACTTCCCTACCTTATGGGAGTGCTCAGAGACTAGAGGGATGGGGTCAAAGAACTCCCCAGAGCATGAAAAACAACACAGTTAGCGTCTCCCAGGGACCCCACGATCAAACCCATCACTGCTCGCAGGGTCGATACTTGTCCGTCTGATCCTGACAAGATTTAAGCACGTGTATAACCGCAACGGTAGTTTTGAACCCAGCCCGATGCCAGTAGGAAAGCGGACTCGGGCGGCCCGCCTGCAGCGACCGGGGCGGGAAGAGAACAGGCCCGAATGGCCTGGCCGCACCTCTTATTCATAGGCGCTGGGGCAGCTTGGCTTGGGCTGCGGCGGCGCAGGCGGTTTCGGACAAGGCTCCGCGGGACTCCCCAGTCTCTGGGCGGAGACCGCTCACTGGACCCGGCAGCTGCCCGCGGGTTGGGGGGAGGGTTCCCCACGGGCCCCGCTTCTGGGCGGGCGGCCCCAAGCGGCTCCGCGCGCTCGGCAGAGGCCCGGGGAG
>NC_133787.1:2028804-2047597 GCF_003597395.2 Chelonoidis abingdonii | reverse complement strand
CTACCTTGTCTTACCCCCCCCCTCCAGAGCCTCCCCCCCCAGCCTCAGACCCACCTGCCTGATCCTTCATCTCAGCCCCACACTCCAGAGCCTCCCACCCCCTGCCTGACCCCCCCGCATCTCAGCCCCTCAGCTCACAGGCCAGAGCCTCCCTCCTCAGCCTCCTACCCACCTGCCTGAGCCCCTATCTCAGCCCCCTCACCTCACATACCAGAGCCAAACCACAGCCCCTCTCCTCCCCTGCCAGAGCTGTCTGCCACAGACAAGCATTTAGTCTCTCACCCCCACGTCCCATGCTGTGGCCGCATCCCTCACATGCCTCTGCCTCCACCACATTCTCCCAGTTTCCATGTGTGTTGCATCCCATTGCCACCCCCATTCTGATCTCCTGCCATGACCACACATATTGTGTGCTCATTCCTGCTATAGCCCCCACCCCACACCAGCAAGGCCGGCTTTAAGCCAATTCACCGGAATTGGGCCCTGTCCCCCCACCTAAGGGGGCCCTGCTCTGAGGGTCTTTGGCAGCATTTCAACAGCTGGGGTCCTGCAGTGGCAAGTTGTCCTTTGGTTCTGCAGAAAACCAAGAGCAGGCCCCCCACTGCCAAAGCCCCGGACTGCTGCCGAGTATTCCAATCAGGCCCTGCACACCATGGTACATCCATGTCATAGAACAGTAGGGGTAGAAGGGACCTCAGGAGATCAGCTAGTCCAACCCCCTGCTCAAAGCAGGGCCAATCCCCAGATAGATTTTTGCCCCAGATTCCTAAAAGCCCCCTCAAGGACTGAACTCACAACCCTGGGTTTAGCAGGCCAATGCCCAAACCACCTGACCCCTGCCCCCCCCCAATGCATTAGAAGGCAGACCCCAGCACCGCACCATCTCTCCCTATTTAGGGAGACCTGTCCCTGATTTTTCAGCAGAACTTTCATTGTTTGTCTCCTTAGAAAGCTGCCTAAGTCCAGTGCATTTCCTTGGCATTACATAGCATGGTCCTATTTCCTCAAATGTCCCACTGGAGGTTAGGTGTCAGCAGGTCTGTCACACATATGTGGTAAACACACACTTGTTTATGCAATTAGCTTCGGTGCCAATAGCACCTCTTACCTTGACACTAATTATTCAGGTCAGAAGCAGTAAAAACACACAATTTTTTCATTGTTCTATGGCAAATGAATTTGGTGGACTCAATCCAGTTCCCACTGGGGAGGTGAGCATACAATTAAAATAATGTGAGCGTGGAATGAGCAGGCCCACAAAATAGAAGCAATTCCTCCAGCTGTGGGCTCAGGCACATTGAGGGGGTGCTAAATGGAAAGTTTGCATTGATTGCTAAACCCCAGCCCTCTGGGAGTTTGGCAACTAATTCTGGGCTGCAAGGAAGTGCCTATCTTTGCTAGCAGTCCATGAACTGGGGGAAGAAAGGCACTCCTCTGCCTAAATCACACACAGAATCATAGAATATCAGGGTTGGAAGGGACCTCAGGAGGTATCTAGTCCAACCCCCTGCTCAAAGTAAGCGCAACCCCAACTAACTCATCCCAGCCAGGGCCCAATCCAGTAGATGAGCTTAGAGCATGCCTAACTCCATACAAAAGACCAGGGGGAAGAAAAAAGCAGAAGGGTAGGAGAAGGTGACTCCCTCCTAACTTTTAGCCCAGAGGTGAGGGTACTGATGTGGGGAAATCCCTGATTCAAGTTCCCCCTGTGACTGATGAGCCAAAAGGATTGGAACAGGGCTTTCCCATCTCTCAGGTGAATAGTGCCCTAACTACTGGGCTATTGAGTCATTCTACCTCTTTCTCTGGTCCAATTAATATTCAATTATTTAATTAAACTGGAACAACTTCAATATGAGAGATTGAGAGAACTTTACATCAGTATGTGCCATAGCTTAGTGGTTTGGGCTCTCACCTGCAAGGTGGCAGATATTCATTCAAATTTCTTCTCATCAGGCAGAGGGGAGGACTAGGGAGTATCCCAAGTCCCCACTGAGAACTTTAACCACCAAGTTAAAGGTTATAAACCAGTGGTTCTCAAACTTTTGCATTGGTGACCCCTTTCACACAGCAAGCCTCTGAGTGTGACACCCCCCCACATAGATTAAAAATACATTTTTTATATTTAACACTATTATAAATGCTAGAGGCAAAGCAGGCTCTTGGGGGTGGAGGCTGATAGTTCACAACCCCCCATGTAATAACCTTGTGACCCTCTGATAGGTCATGACCCCTAGTTTGAGGACCCCTGTTATAAAGGGAGTCTTCTCCTCCAATGCATTCTGGCTGTTTTGTATGGAGCTAGGCAGCCTCTGAGCTAGTCTACTAGAGTGGGTCCCGCACATGATTTAGGCCAAGGAGTCCTTATCTTTTCCTCAGTCCATGGATCGCTCTGGAGCTTAGGGTTGAAATAGGTGCCTAAGCACCAGAGAGTGAGGTTGCAGCTCATGTCCTCAGAGGCAGGAAGACAGATGCCGAAGGAATTTTTAATGCAAAAGCTTGGGTGCTGAGAGTGTTTAGATGCCTATGGAATAGTCAGTAGCCAAATGGGAGTTTTAAGGGTTGCAGTAGCACCTAAAAATGGGACATAGGCACTTTGATATTAAGGATGGGATCCACAAGGGCACTTAAGGTCCAGAGTCTCAAAGGGGTTTAGGTTCCTAACTTCCATTGATTTCAATAGAAATTAGGAGCCTAAGTACCTTTGAGAATCTGGGCCTGCGTGTTTTGGAGAGCAAAGAGCAGAGCTGTGGAACAGACGCTCTCTGTGGCATCATATTCCTGGAAACCTCCAGGGACTTCCCAGCTAAACAATCACTTGCTCTGCCTTATCAGACCCACAAGTGGGGGTGGTTGGAGTAGATAGCTAGGCAGTTGTTCTGCTGTCATGGTAGGCAGAGAGAGAACTAGAGGGTCTGAGCTTCTGCCAAGCCCCCTAGGGCCACAGGGATTTCTCTGGAGAGCTCAGCATTAAACCATAGGTTAGGCAAACAAGGTCTGTGCCAGCTCCATGGGAGCCAACAGCCACCTGCTTTGTCTAATTTGGCAGAAACTCCTTGATTTTAAAGTAATGGATTTCTCTACCTGGCTTTAGCCCTCCCCTGGGTTTCACTACAGGAGGGCATTATCGGTACCGAAGAGAGAATCAGTGTGAACCAAATACTGTAGCAGAACAGCAAGAACCCCAGACCAGATGCAGCCAGTGAAGCCTGACATTTCCATATCGATTAAGGATAGTTGATTTAATCATTTAAAAACAAATCTTTCCTCATGTTCCAAGAATGAAGGTCAGCAGGGTGGGGTGGGGGATCTTGTATTCTCACTGTAACCCTTTGCCTTGCATGTTAAAGGAACAAAAAGGGACCTCGTTTAGAGCCATTCACCTGCAGCCAAATGGAAAGGCTCCTGCTATGTACAGAGCATCCTGGATTACATGAAATTTCATAAAATATGGCACAAGAAACTGTGCTGTCTGGAAAGAACATCAACATGCAGCCATCAAACTCTTACTCCCTAAATCCCTGGACAGAAGAAGGTAGAAACAATTCATATCACAGCCAAAATAGACACATTTTTCCCAGACAAGCAGATTTATCCCTGTAATAGCGTTAGTAATGAAAAGATACTCACAAGCTTTCCTTCTAGAAAGGCTCCTTATGCAAAAAAAGAGAGCTTTAATGTGGAGAGAAGATATAGATATTAAAGCATGGTCTCCTTTGATTGATTTGTTTCAAAATCATCACCCAATCAATGTAATGTAAATGGAAGAAGCCTGAGCAAATTAAAATACTACCAGGCAGGTAGCTGAGGGTATAATTGGCTCTCTGGTTGCTTTAGCATTTTTCTCCTAGAATATTATGAATTAGATTGTACAGAACAAGCAGTAGCAATATCAGTGTCAAAACCTTCTCATTCTTAACGCATGAGGATTAATGTTAATCAGAATATAATGAACATATTTTTATCTGAAGGAAGAGTTTCTCTTTTCTTGTATTAGATTTGCCATAGAGATCTGGGGGAAAGGTTTCCCTTAGTTTTGACTTGCAGATTGACACTAGCTGAAATAAAAATGGGTTTTTAATTATTCTTCTTTTTCAAGGAGAGCCAAGATTCCTAATGATCAGATCCTTTGGCCAAGGGACGGACTGCTTAGTTCAAATCAACATGCAATATTTTCTGAAGCTTGGAGTGGTTTGTTACAAGTCACTTGGATCATCAGTGTTTGGATAGCACCTAGAAATTGATTGTTATCTAGTGGTTAGAGCAGGGGAATGATAATTAAGACTCCTGGATTCTGCACGTCACTGTCATAGCTTCTCGGTGCCTCAGCCTACTCATCTAAAGGCTGGGTCTGATAAAGGCAGCTCACAAGGTGCTTTAAGGTTTTAATTCATTAATGACTGTAAAGCACGTTGAGATTCTCACATAAAAGGCATTGTGGTACACAGCACTATTATAGCTGAGAAAAATATTTCCCTTTTTCTGAACTCATGTTTAAACTGTTTAATTCACATTGTGAGCTGTAGTTTCTGCCAAATGGAAGGCCTAATTTCTTAAAATTATTTCAGATTTTAAAAATTCCACTGGACATTTATATATCAGTCCAGACCCTATCCGCCTGGCTATGAAAAATTTAGAATTGGGCCACTTGGTGCAAGCTCACTGAAGTAGGTACATTCCTATATGTTCCTGAGTATTCAAACAAATACAGCAACTCTTCTGTCCTCCTCTCCTGTCAAATGACATGTGATGTATACAGTCATGGTTTTCAAAGTTCTGAACAGATCCACTGCACTCTTAAAGGGAGGAACAGTATCACCTCTTTAAATAAAGACTGAATGCCTTGCTAAATTAAGATAAATGATGTAGTATTTTATATTTAAATAGGTAAAAACATACAAATGCAATCTAACCATGTTGATGCTTATTTAAAAAAATCGCATCAGATTTGCAGGAATATTTACTATAATGCCTTCTGTGGTGAATCTGGGAAGAAAGTTAATTTCTACAGCATAAGCAGTTTCCCCCCCCAAAAAACAAAAACCCACCAATGAGGAGTCCAGTGGCACCTTAAAGACTAACAGATTTATTTGGGCATAAGCTTTTGTGGGTAAAAGACCCACTTCATGAGATGCATGGAGTTTTCAGCCTCACTCATAAGTATCAACAGCACAAATATATATTCTTTTGGGTCAGCACTTGCATGTTTTTACCATTCGTATTTAGTTGTGCAAGTCTGTTTTACCATCTGTAAAATGGGAATGGTGTCAGACCAAAGATGACACTGGCAAATGTACAGGATTTACAATGTTCACAGGCATATACAGGGGACAAATCCTGTTCACCTCATTTATTCAAGAATTCCACTGACTTCAGTAGGACAAAGTAAGTAAGGTAAGCAGAATTTGGCTCTGTGTAGGTAGGCAAGTAACTGCCTCTTTTATAGATGGGGAAATAGACACAGAGAGGTTAGGGCCAGATTTTCAAAGGTATTTAGGCACCTTAATATTTAGGCAGCTGTTAGGATTTACAGTCAAGTTAAGCACCTAAATCCCCATGGTTTCAATCTGCTTAAGTCCTTTGGGGAACTGCACCAGGGCCAGAGCCTCAAAGACACCTAACTCCCACTGATTTCAATGGGAGTTAATGTGACAGGTCAGACCCCTTGGGAAGGCACCTGATGTGCTGAGATACCACTGAGTCTATCTGTTCCGCCAGCATGGGCCCCCCTTTAACCTATCTTGCTGATCCAGGCTCTTAAAACCCCCATCTAACACACACACAGGCGGGGCCACACCCAGCTGCAGATCAGCTCTGGGTAGACTCAGCTTAAGGGACTTGCTCCAGCACTCAGCTGTCCACCACCTTTGAGGGCACAGACCCAAAGATATATTTTAAAATTCACCCCCTCCCTCAATGTGGAGAAAGGTGTATACATTTCTTACCTGCCCCCAAGTTAGAAATTACAGAAAAAGGGTTTAATCAACAAATTTTATTAACTATAAAAAGTGCAGATTTTAAGTGGTAAAAGGAGTAATGAACAGAACAAAGCAGATTACTAAGCAAATTAAATTAAACATGCAAATTCAGCTAGTTTCACTAAATAAATTGGTTACAAGTAGTTCTAATTCCAGCTATATTCCTTTTCAGACTGTTCCCCTGTCTCAGTCTGGACTCCCCCCTTGTCTTCCCTTTTGCAGTCTTTCTTCTTGAGCACTGTAGTGATGCGAGACCCACCCGTGGCACCTCCTGCTGGTGTCCTGGCAATTAGCTCATTTTCCAGCCTTGGAGCACCCTCTGCAGGCAGCATCCCACTGCCACTGGGCCCCCATCTCCCTCCCTGGACTCCAGTGCCCCATTATCTGGGATGCTGCCCCTGCTAGTAACCCCGCACTCTTAGAGTCTCCCCTTCCCAAGGAACCCCCACCCCCTATCCCCACCTCAGTTGTAAGCTTCTGCCAGTCACCAACTAGCCCCTGCTTCCTGGGGCAGACTGTAGTATAAGCCACTCATCACAGGCAAGGTTGGGTTTGGACCTGTTGCCTCTGCCTTGCCTTGGGCTGTCCCCTGCAACCCCACTACCTGTTTGGCCTTCTACTAGGCCACAGCCTGGGGTGTTTCCAGGCCAGAGCTCCCTTGGCCTTCACTCCACTCCAGGTACCTTCTCTAGCTCCCCAACAACCAGACCCATCTCCCTCTACAGCTAGAGGGAGATGGGCCTCTTATATAGAGCCAGCTGAGGCCTGATTAGGGCGTGACCCAGCTGCAGTTGCTTCCCCAATCAGTCTAGTAGCTTTTCCCCTACCACAGTTCTCTCCCAGGGCTGTCTTTAAACCCCGCAGGGCAGGAGCGGGTGACCACCCCACTACAGGCACCCAATGAAATTAATAGGCAGCAGGATTAAAACAAACAAAAGGAAGTATTTCATCAAACAATGCACAGTCAACCTGTGGAACTCTTTGCCAGAGGATGTTGTGAAGGCCAAAACACTAACAAGGTTCAAAAAAGAACTAGACAAATTCATGGAGGATACGTCCATCAATGGCTATTAGCCAGGATGGGCAGGGATGGTGTCCCTAGCCTGTGTTTGCCAGAAGCTGGGAATGGACAACAGGGATTCCCAACAGGGATGGATCACTTGATGATACCTGTTCTGTTCATTCCCTCTTGGGCACCTAGCATTGGCCACTGTCGGCAGACAGGACACTGGGCTAGATGGACCATTAGTCTCACCAAGTATGGTTGTTCTTATGTAATCCTGGGGAGGTCAGCTAACTTCTTTGGGTTTGGCTACACTTGCAGGTGTGCAGCGCTGGGAGTTAAAGCTGTCTTCGTACAGCTGTGTAGGGAAAGCGCTGCCGTGTGGCCACACTGACAGCTACCAGTGCTGCAGTGTGGCCACATTTGTAGCATTTGCAGCGGTGTTGGGAGTGGTGCATTATGGGCAGCTATCCCACAGGGCACCTCTTCCCATTCTGGCGCCATGGGTTGTGGGAAAGGGGTGGAGGGTGTGGGTCATTCTGCTTCCTGTCCCAACGCCCCATGATGCATCGCTTCACATCCCAGCAGTCACTGTTTTTCCGTCCACGTTTGGCACCATTGTGAGTCTCCCAACAGTTTCTGTGCAGCGCGATTTCTGTGGGAAATGGAGCCCGAGCTGCTGAGGACTTTGGTGATGACTGTCGCCAGCACATCACATTTGGCAGTTGAGCTATTCCTTCAGCTCCAAAGTGACAGTGAGGAGTCCGACAATGATATTGAGTCGCCTGACACGTGTGACACTAAATTGCTTGTGGCGTTCATGGAAATGCTCAGCACCGTGGAACGCAACATTTGGGCTCGGGAAACAAGCACTGAGTGGTGGGATCACATCATCATGGAAGTCTGAGATGACGAGCAGTGGCTGCAGAACTTTTGGATGAGAAAAACCACTTTCATGGGACTGCGTGAGGAGCTCACCCCCACCCTGCGGCACAAGCACACGAGATTGAGAGCTGCCGTGCCAGTGGAGAAGCGGGTGGCTATTGCAGTCTGGAAGCTGGCAACTCCAGACAGCTACCGATCAGTCGGGAACCAGTTTGGAGTGGGTTGGAATCGTGTTGATGCAAGTTTGCAGGGCCATTAATCGCATCCTGCTAAGAAGAACTGTGACTCTGGGTAACTTGCAGGACATTGTGGATGGCTTTGCACAAATGGGTTTCCCTAACTGTGGAGGGGCGAAAGATGGGACGCATATTCCTATTCTGGCACCACCCCACCTAGCATCTGAGTACGTTAGTCGGAAGGGGTATTTCTCCATGGTTCTCCAGACGCTTGTGGATCACTGTGGGCATTTCATTGACATTAACACAGGCTGGCCCAGAAAGGTGCATGTTGCACGCATCTTTCGGAACACTGGCCTCTTCAGGAAGCAGCAGGCAGGGACTTTTTTCCCAAAGCGGAAGATCACAGTAGGGGACGTCAAAATGCCCATTCTGATCCTTGAAGACCCCGCTTACCCGTTAATGCTGTGGCTCATGAAACCATATACAGGGAACCTTGACAGGAGCAAGGATTGATTCAACTACAGGCTGAGCCGGTGCAGAATGACTATGGAGTGTGCTTTTGGCCATTTAAAGGAGCGCTGGTGATCTCTGTATAGGAAGCTAGACTTGGGGGAAAGCAGCATCCCCACGGTTATATCCGCGTGTTGTACCCTCCATAATATTTGTGAAGGGAAGGATGCAAAATTCAGTCAGGCATGGACCTTGCAGCATGTCTTCTTTGCCTTTTCGTGGCTTCTTCTGGAGGTTTTGTAGTCTTTAAGATGTTGATAACACGGGCAGCCGAGATCTCAAGGTTGCTTCTGTAAAGGCAAAAAATGAAACACTTAACAGAGGCAGCGTTGTTTATACCAGACAGTTATTCCCACACAGTTAAGGAGTGTAACAGTCTTCACAATAGCATAATTTTCCCATCCCAAAGAGAGTGCACATAACCCACGGGAGCCCCGAAATGGTGAGTAAGGGGTGGTGAAGTAAAGGCCGGGACCTGATTGCTTTCAAGGCTCGTACTGTCCTCGGGGTTCTGTTTGCGTTGGGGAAAGCAAACAGCTGCAGGGGGCACCTACGACACTGAAACACTATCCAACATTTTCCATACAGGAGTTTGATCCTCGGAGATTATCTCGCTGCTTGCGGGTCACATTGGGAAGGGGAATGATTGGTTCAGGGCTGTACTGGGGTTTCTGTGTGTTGGGAAAAGGCAAACAGCTGCCCCCGCGTCCCCCCCCCCGCCTGGGCACCTACACTGAACACATATCCCAACATTTTTCCACAGGAGCTGTTTCCTGGAAGATATCTCGCTGCTGCGGGTCACGACTGGGAAGCGGCGGGAGGGGTCTTCTACTGCCAATGCGCGATTCCGCCCTGGCCCTATGCAGCTTGCCTGTGTGCAGCAATGTCCCCCAGCCCTCGCGGCACAGTGGGCATGGACACGTTAGCCTGACTGGGACAAGGACCCACAATGGCTCTCCCAATAAACTGCGCAAGTGCATTGCCCATGCTCTGGCTGAAAACTTTTGAGGAGATTACTGAGGCCAATTACCGCAACGACTGCTGATAGACCACAATCAATGCGCTATTCCACATCTAGGCATGCATGCATGCAGCCCTAACCCTCCCTCCTCTCCCGAAAATTTCCATCATGAAAATAAAAGCGCGCTTACTGGGAACACCCGCTCCTCTGTTTGTCCTCCACCAAGTACCCGGCTGCTGCGACTGGCTACCTTCCTCCTGGCTTGAGAAGAGCTCCTGGCTGCATGCCTCCAGGGACTCCGGGGTGTCTCCCCCACCACAGTACCCTCACTCTCGCTTTCCTCCTCCACCCCCTCTTCCTCCTCCCCCCACTCTGAAGTGTCCATGGTGGTCCTCGGAGTGGTGGTGGGGTCACCCTCAAGTATCGCGTCCAGGTCTTTGTAAAAACGGCAGGTCGTGGGGGCAGCGCCAGAGCAGCGATTTGCCTCGCAGGCTTTGCAGTAGGCACTCCGCAGCTCCTTCACTTTAACCCTGCACTGCAGCGCATCCCGATCATGGCCCCTTTCCAGAATGGCCCTTGATATCTGCCCATAGGTATCATAATTCCTACGGCTGGAGCGCAACTGGGACTGCACAGCTTCCTCCCCCCAAACACTGATGAGAAAAAAGGGCTGGCCTGGCCACTGGGGCCTTGGGTGTTCCTTAGTCAAATGTTTCTAAACATTTAGCCCAGATTTCTTTAAACTCATGTAGCTGATCCCTGCAACATTAAGAACAGTGTCTTCAACAGACGTGGGAATATAATTCCTTATATATCCCTGGCTCTGAGCTGTGTTCACATTTCTTCTAGACCTCAGGGCCTGCAAAAGCCCACTGACAGCTCCTCAAAAGTCCACACATGAATTTTCCTGTAAAAGGATCTGCAGAGTTTTCTCATGATTCGCCAAAATCAGGGCGGCCAGGGGGCCTTGGGCCTCCCACTTTTTACCAGCCATAAGGGCGAGTGATGTGGGGAGGAGGAGGCAGAGAGGAGTAATCAGAGGGTAGGGTCTTGGGGGGAAGAAGCAGTGTGAGGGCAGTTTGAGGGGGAGGTGTCACAGGGTCTCAGAGGAAGGGCCACAGTTCGGGCAACGGTGGCCCCACACTTTTAGAGAGCTTCCACCACTTCTGACCAAAAACCATTTCAATATTCCACCGTTCTGGAAGGGAAGGGGATGTGAATTCACATAAAATAAATTGGCAAAAAAGTTGCACTTTTTTAAAAATAAAATTTTAACCAAAGTCATCTAACTCTGCTGGGAATACTTAATATACAAATAAAAAACTAAGTTAAAATATCATTAAATAAATTATCATGCTCATTATCCTTAATTCAGGCCCCTTGTGCATATGCTTTATGTTATACAATAATTTGGCCCTGCACGGGTCTAGCTCTTGTCCCCTTTGCATACAAATCAGGTAGCTTCCTGCCTGGGCCCACCCAGCAGGGGAATCGTTGAAAGCACAGGACCAACAGGTTCCCTGCTCTCGGTTCAGGTGCCCAGCCTGCAGCAACCCAGAATTACAATTTCAGGGAAAGTCCTGCTCAACCTGGGCTGATCCATATCAAATAGGGACAGAATCTTCATGGATTAGCTGCTAAAACCAAAGAAGTCTCTACTGAGTATGTGCGAACTGCAATTTTTCAAAGGCTTATAACTAGTCCTAATCTGGGCAGATTTTCATTGGGACAGCAAAAAGCACATCCCTGACACAGAGGCCCCTCTCCTGCCAAATTACTGCCCCATTTTTTAAAAGGGGTAAAACTGTGTCGTTTTCCCTAGTCTCGTTTTCAGAAATGGCTGAATCATTTTGGAGAAAGCTTTCCTCCTCAAAAATGTAGCCTGAGGCAGACACCAAACACAGGAAAGCACAGCCTAAATCAGTACATTTTGGCAAATTTATAAGCAACTGAAAAGAGGATCTTAAAATGAGACGTGTGGGGCAATCATAATTGTAGCAGTGTTGCCAGCCCTGCTTAAATCATTCTACTTCATTGCCCATCATGCAATACCTTGCACCTGTATATTAAAGCAGTATATATGCTCCATGCATGGATTTATGTTACCAAGTAGGTTATAAAGCACCAAATTGTATTATGATGACTAATATGTATAAAGGGAATGGTGCTATAAAGTATCTGTAATGGTTCTCGGGGTACCCAGGACTGAGATTCAGCTTGTGAATCACTTGCCCCCAGCATGAGGGAGACTTGCTTGTGATAACTAGGGGTTAGCTCCCCAACACCACCAGCCTTTCAGCCACTCAAGCAATCTCCTCTGAGTTTGTGACAGCCCTGTCTTTGCCTTGCAGCTTAACTAGAGGTGCACCCCAGTCCCCTTGAAGTGTTCCCCCTGTGGGATCCAGTCCATGATGCTAGTTGTCCATAAATCCCAGATCCTCTGCCCCCAAAGGAGTAGTGTACCCCAGCTTACCAACTGTATCTTAAACCAGTGCTCCTGTATCACACCCAGCACTTGCAATGAAATGAAAGGTTTATTTAAGAAAGCATAGAGATTACACTAGAAACAAGACAGAGTGATCAAAACAGAAGGTTACAATATAAAACAAAACCATAAAACACAAACTAGGCCCTATATTTATTAATAGTTACTCTTCCTATCTGACAAAGAAGGTTCTGCTTCCCATCTTCCCAAAGTTCAGTCTGTTGTGGTGCTGGATGGCTTCCCAGGACCCAGGATCCAAACTTTAATGAAAAACACCCTCACACAACAAAATGTCTCCTCAGTGAATGGATGCAGAATGCCTCTCCCCACCCTGTGTTACACTGAAACAGTCTTTTGTTTTTCTTCATAGACCGGGGTATCCCCCGACTATTATAGTGTTCATTTTTTTCCCTCCACGGGGTTTTGATTTGTTTTTGATGGGTTTCCATTAACTGTTCTGGGATGGGGCAATGGTAAACAATTTAGCCTTGCATTACATCACCGGCTAATCAGAGAGAGATGGCAACTCCCTCCTGCATGACAGGCCAAAACTGAGTAATATTACTGCCTGGTAACTCCTTTTAATCTTAAAACCATAAAGGCATAAACAGTAATATAGTTACACTATTCCTTAAATATTACTTGTACACACCATGCTTATGAAGATTGATAAGCTGCAAACTTTCAACAGAGACCTTACGTGTTACCCTTTATGAAGAAATACCCTGTCAGCAACGTATTTAATGTAGTGAGTTTGTCAGGTCTGTGACAAGAGTGGTTTGCAAAGACCAGAGGACCCTTTGCTGAGGTGTCTGTGTGTCATAGTATCTTTCTCAGATTGTGAGCTCTTTGGGGAAGAGACCGTCTCTTTGTTCTGTGTTTGTACAGTCCCTGGCACTGAGGGGCCCTGATCCACGACTGAGGCAACCCAATGAAGTGTTATTGGACATTTTTAAAAGAGTGAGTTGTAGCACGGTAGCAGTGTGGTAGTGCTGCACTGTGAATGTTCCCTGCTAGGGAGCATTGATCCTGTTGGGACATGCTAAGTCAGTCCTGATGGTTTTTCGCCTTCCTCTGCAGCGTGGGGCATGGGTCGCTTGCTAGTGGATTCTCTGCAGCTTGAGGTCTTCAAACCACAATTTTGAGGACTTCAAAAACTCAGTCATGAGTTAGGGGTTGTTATAAAAGAGGATGGGTAGGGTTCTGTGGCCTGCTTTGTGCAGGAGGTCAGACTAGATGATCATATTGGTCCCTTCTGACCTACGAATCTATGAATCTATGAATGCATGGTGGAGTGCATGGTGATCAGGGGTGGCTCCAGGCCCCAGCACGCCAAGCACGTGCTTGAGGCGGCATGCCACAGGGGGCCGCAGGGGGCGCTCTGCCGGTCGCCGGTAGGGCGGCAGGCGGCTCCAGTGGACCTCCCGCAGGCGTGACTGCGGAGAGTCCCGCGGGACCAACGGACCCTCCACAGGCACACCTGCGAAAGGTCCACCGGAGACACCTGCCGCCCCATCGGTGACCGGGAGAGCACCCCCCCGGCATGCCGCCCTGCTTGGGGTGGCAAAATGTCTAGAGCTGCCCCTGATGGTGATTGCATGGTGGAGTGCATGGCTGCAGGTGGAGTTTGTTAAATTGCTTCCTGAGGACAAGAGAGGTGGGAATGGTATTCTAGAGAGAGGGGTCAGCAGGACAGTCCTCAGAGAGGAAGTCTGGGAGTAAAAAGTCTTGCTGAGAACGTTTGGGCAGGAATGTATGTGTTGTTACTAGTTTATTGTGATTAACACCATATGACAGGAAGAGCAAACTTTGACCACATATGACATTTGGAGACTATTTTGGAATGTGGTGGGAAAGCCCCTCAATTGTAGTCATTCTTGGTCTGGAGGTGCATATGCAGCTCCAGCTGAAGTCAAGGGAAATACAACACATGTATCTGCTGCCAGAATACAAACTATGTATCTGTTCTTGGTAGAAGATTGAAAGATAGTTATCTACAAGAGAACACTCAATGAGTGTCAGTAACTTTATTCAGAGTGGTAGCTATGTTAGTCTGTATCAGCAAAAAGAACAGAAGTACTTGTGGCACCTTAGGGTACGTCTACACTACGGGATAATTCCGAATTACATTAAACCGGTTTTATAAAACAGATATTATAAATTCGATTTCACACGGCCACACTAGGCACAGTAATTCGGCGGTGTGCGTCCATGGTTCCTGAGGTAGCGTCGATTTCTGGAGCGTTGCATTTGTGGTAGCTATTCCATAGCTATCCCATATTCCCGCCAGGTCTCCCCCGCCCTTGGAATTCGGGGGAATCACTGTCGCATAAATCTCTGGGTAAATGTTGTCACTACATTTCCTTCCTCTCGTGGAAACCAGCAGACAATCCTTTGCGCCCTTTTCCCTGGATTGCCCTGGCAGATGCCATAGCACGACAACCATGGAGCCGTTCATCTTTTTTTTCCGGCACCGTATGTGTACTAGGTATGACGCGGACAGGGCGATACTCCAGCGCTAACACAGCACCATTTATTGCTTTTGCATGATTAGCAGAGATGGTACAGTCGTTTGTGTACATCATACTGCTGGAGTAACTGCAATGAGATGACGGTTATCTCTCTCCTCTGTTACTGTCTACTGCTATCATGAGTGCCTGGCTGAGATTGGCCGAGCCGCGCAAAAGCAAAACTGGAATGACTCCCTGAGTCATACCCTCCTTTTATGGTTTCTAAAAATTAGAGTCAGTCCTTGCCCTAGGAATATGGGGAAGTTGTTACTATAGAAGGACCCGTGATGTCGAACGAAGCAACATGCTCTCCATGTCAGTATCACAGTCGGGGTGCCCATGCAACAACACCCACCGTTGCTTCCCTTCCTCCCCCAGACCTTCCTGGCTCCTATGCAGTGGTCCCAACCCATTTGTCGTCATGAAGTTATAAGAATGGCTGGAATACAGAAACACTGAGTTTTTAACGTGACATAAGATTGAGGGGGCAGGCGCATTGCCTGCGTGCTATGCAGTCCAAGCAGGACATTAAATGGTAGCGGGGGAGAGGAGCCCGCATGCTGCCTGCTCATGATAGTTCCAGGCAGTTACCTAGACATCTTTTCTTACATCAGAAAGGGAGGGGTGATGAAAGCTCAGCCCCCAGTTGCATATGATGAAGACCGTTACCCAGCTTTTCTGCTACCATCTTACTGGGAGATGACTGGGAGTATTTGCCTCTTTTACTCAGGCGCCCCGGCCATGCCTGGCACCTGACGGCCAGAGCAGGAGTACTACAGGGCTTGGTGGTGATGACGGCTATCAGTCATATTGCACCATTCTGCCACCGGGGAGGGGACGAAGAGCGGTGGTATCTGCTCTTCACTGCTGGCAGGGCGTTTAGTCACTTTTTGGATAGACTGGGTATCTCTATGGTTCTGTTCATTTCTTCTATGTCAGACCATTAGTGCGCTGTGTGACATCTTTGTTAGAGATACAAAGCTCCTTAGAAATATAGAGTTAGTGATACTCTCTCTTTTTGTTCTATTTCTTCTTTTTGCTCTCTCTTAGTGAGAGAGAGACACCGTGTGTGCGTGTTAAAAGGATCAATGTTTGATGGTACTGTCATAGGCTCGTTTATACTGCCCTGGGACATCACGAGGAACGAAAGGAGGTGGGAAATCCTCGGTTACATGATGTGTGTGTATGCCCTGCACATGATGGTATTGGAGCTCAGCCTTGAAGGGATGCTCGATCAACTTTGAGAGGCGCTACATGGGGTGTGTGGGAAACATGTGAGAGAGTGAGGTGAAGGTAGGAAATTGCTCTCCTCCTCTCATAGGTGATCTCCTCTGCATTTCACATCGCGCCGTAGCCCTCTTCTATAGAGGCGTACTCCATTTGGACTCTGCTTACTCGCCTCGGATATGAGCGTCTTGGCTCAGCAGGCAGGAGGCGAGATGTCTGGGTGATAGCAGTCGGAGAGAGTGTTTTTTTGTCAGAACGCTATAGGCGAGAGAAGTTCTATGTCTTCCTCCTTGTGGTGAAGCGGTGTAGCTAATGTGATAGATAACCAGAAGTTTGGTGCTTCTTGCCTCAGATTCTTGACGATCTCCACTCTAAGTGATCATCATGTTATGTGGTCTCCTCTGGGAGTAGCCTCGGAGGTCGTATGTGTATGGAGAGCTTTCGAACTAAGCCCCATTGGGGAAATCCCACTTGTGTGCTTACTCAGAGCTCCCGATGGTGGCAACAGAAGCGAAATTCAAAAGGTGATTATCCAGAGCGGTCTAGAGGTCTTTCCTGTTGACTCAGAGACCTTCTAGAGGCTATCTACGCGCGGTTGTCTCAATGCTAGCTATGCCTCACGCTCTTGAGCTGGGTCAGTGGTTGCAGTGTGGGATCACCTCCCGCCGAGGCCAATAACGTTTGATTTCGCGCCACACTAACCCTATCCAATACGTTTAATCGATTTTTAGCGCTACTCCTCTCGTTTTGTAGGAGTACAGAATCGAATTTTCAAGAGCCCTTTATGTCGCTATAAAGAGCGTTCTGTAGTGTGGACGGGTACAGCGTTAAATCGATTTAACGCTGTTTAAATCGATTTAAACGCGTAGTGTAGACCAGGCCTTAGAGACTAACAAATTTATCTGGGCATAAGTTTTGTGGGCTAAACCCACTTCATCGGATGTCATATCACATACCTACATGAGAATTTCTATTTTTCTGGGACAGGATTGTAAAACAATGTTTCTTCCTTGTCCTCTTGATTTTTTGGTTATATATTTAAAATGTTATTTTTATTTATCATGAAA
Organism: Chelonoidis abingdonii; assembly: GCF_003597395.2. Classification (NCBI taxonomy): domain Eukaryota; kingdom Metazoa; phylum Chordata; order Testudines; family Testudinidae; genus Chelonoidis; species Chelonoidis abingdonii. The sequence goes on along the minus strand of NC_133787.1, from coordinate 2,030,792 downwards.
ATAGCTGCACAAACAGACATAACACAAAATCTCCATCTGCTCTCTGTGACTTTCAATCCACCAGAGACCAGGACTTCTCTGCTGCTCACTTCCCTCACCCATCTCCAATGACTGAGCTGCTGAATCCCTCCATTATAAGCTCTCCTCCATTCTCTGTTTTTTTGTCATCCCCCCACCCTGCCCCCCCCACCACAAATTTATCTTGCTTATTCTGGATAGGAAGAACAAGGTACCTTTTAAGTAACATTGCTTTAAGGTGTAAAAAAGCACAGTGGCTGTTAGGGTGACCAGACAGCAAGTGTGAAAAATCGGGACGAGGGGAGGGGTAATTGGATCCTATATAAGAAAAAGACCCAAAAATCATGACTGCCCCTATAAAATCGGGACATCTGGTCACCCTAGACTGGATCCTAGCCAATGCAGTGCAGCCCACAGCCGCCGCCTCCCTGGATTAGGCCATTACATTTGAACTCTTCCCACTTCAGTTGCCCATGAAGATATGAAAGATACAAACTTCAAATTGAGAATGATACATACTAATGCAGGAAGCATCAGGGGCTGGAGACCTCCCCAGAGTGATCAATGAGTGTGTTTGCATGGGTCACACTGAAAAAGGAAGAGTGCTAGCTGGGCAGTTTCAAAATGGGGTGGATTGCTTTGTTAGTGGGATTGTGATATGCTCCTCACTCTTCATCCTCTGCTGTCCATTGGGATTGTGACGGCAGAGTAAGGTCCACCATCATCTCCTCTCCTCTCTGTTTCCTCTTTATTAGTTCACACACTACAACCGTATTTGCAAGTAAGCATCAGCTAGTCAGAGACTGGGTGTCAGGAAGTCTCATATTTCCCATGTCTAATCAGACTCTCTGTGTGCCCTTGGGCAAATCACTTCATCTTTCTGTGCCTCAGTCTCCCCACCTGTGAAATGAAGTAAGGATGGTCAGTGGGTACAGAGCTAGCCTAGGACTTGGGAGATCCAGGTCCAATTCTCTGCTCTGCCATAGATTCCATGTGTGACCTTGGTCAAATCACTTTGTAGTTCAATTCCCTTTCTGCAAAGTGGGGATATTAGTACTTCCCTGCCTCAAAGGGGATTTGTGCACTTGAAAAGGTTGTGAGGGATTCTGATACAAGGGTAACATGGGGCACACAAGTTTCATTGGGCAGACAGACTCAGGGTCGCCCGGGGCGGGGCAAGTGGGGCAATTTTCCCCAGGCCCTGGGCCCCACAGGGGCCACCACAAGAGTTTTGTGGGGCCCCTGGAGTGTGGTCCTTCACTTGCTCTGGGGGCCCCAGAAAACTCTCACGGGGCCCGGACCCCAAGAGCTTCTTCCACTCTGGGTCTTCGGTAGTGAGGAGTCTTTCCGCTCTGGGGTGGAAGGACCCCCCCCCCAACAAATTACCACCGAAGCTGGACCCACCGCTGAAGTGCTGGGTCTTCTGTGGTAATTCGGCAGCAGGGGGGCTCCCGCTGCGGGTTTTCGGGGCACTTCAGCAGCATGTCCCGGAGTGGAAGGACCCCCCCTCGGTGCCAAACTACCGCCGAAGTGGGGGGCCCCTGCCACCGAAGAACCCAGGCCCCCTGAATCCTCTGAGTGGCCCTGGACAGACTTACCTCAAATTTTTCATTAACGGTTTAGTAAAGTGTTTGTGAAGTGCTTTGAGATCCTATAAAGTGAAATGCAAATTATAAAGTCCCTTCATGTCATTAGGTCTTCCAGTTACTGAAATTGTGTCTAGCCACAGAAACACAGGGTTTTAATGGTGCTCCACTCGTTCAGAGCAGAATTGTAGCTATAGCTTGCTGCACACAGACACATACAAACTAACAGACAACTGAAATGGTTACAGGATGCAAGATGCTCAGTAATCTTTTTAAAGCCTTAATCTATCTATTCAGAATGGAAGTTTAATTAGTTTTTTCTCTTCCTCTCCATGGTACTGTTAGGCCAGGTCTACACTGCGACTTTAAATCGGTTTAATGGCC